>NC_137069.1:5883836-5896336 GCF_032717465.1 Coenobita brevimanus | reverse complement strand
TGTGTGTGTGTGTGTGTGTGTGTGTGTGTGTGTGTGTGTGTAATCCCAAAGTTCATCCCGCGTGGTAAGACACACCCCTCCACACCTCTCCGTCACAAATGTACTTCATCCTCTCACCAGTTCAAGACGATCCTCCTGCACAAGCACTCTATCGTACAGTACTTGCACCTTCTTCACTACTGGTAATATGACAACAGATCTAAACACCTTAGATTTAAAAATAAATGAAAAAAAAAAAAAACTGAATGAACCAGGAGGAACTAAGCATCGCAATACTTTCATTTTTTTCAGTAATGTGTTTAACTATTATTGTCCGGGTTATACGAACGAACGGAAATGACTATGAAGTCTTCCCGGTAGATGTCGTAGGTACCCCCTGGATAATACATACATGCATACATACATATATACATACATACACATGTATATAAGGCCTACATATACACATACTGGCAAATCGACATATATAAAGCACAGACCTGGAAAGAAACAATAAATCTTTCCATGCATTTCAGAATAACATGAACACCTTGCTCCTTACCTCAACTTCAAGACTGCACCAACACCGACACATGCGTCTACCCTTTATCATCTTGGTCCTGTCCTTCAGCCTGTTAGTCTCTCCAGTGTCGCACACACACGCAAACCGACGCACATGCACGCAATCTGACGCACACGCATGCAATCTGATGCACACGCACGCAAACCGACGTCAAACAAGCACAGTACCGAACCGGAAAACGATACGGCACACGCAGATACACCAACCACTATGACAGCAAGACATAAACTGCTGATCCTCTCTTCCCCAGTCCACGTCGTAGCATCGCGAGTTGACACAGTAAATTTTTTGGCATTACAGACACGATATACTTAAGCGATCTCCTCCCCATGTTAAATCTAGTACATAATAACTGACTCTGGAAGTACTAATCTGGTTACTGAGGGACGAAATAATGACGATGAATTACAAGAAGTTGTAACAAAATCAAGAAAGGGTTACTAAAATTCCCTGGTTGGAGATTGTGCGGGTTGGCTGGCTCAGTCACACAGACAGACGAATCGCATTATTGGCTCTTGACGTATTATAAATAAAATAGCGTCTCTTCTTTTTTTTTTTTTTATGCGAGGAAGAAGGAACCAAAGACCGTGAGCCTGCAGTAACAGTTCCCTCCAAGAGAAAAACAAAATACAATAGAGAACCAAATTCAAGATCCGATCATTTTGAGATGCCTGGACACACTGCGTTTGAAAGACTGGAGATCATAGGCAGCAGGAAATACAGACAGAGGGAGACAGTTCCAGAGCTGACCTGTTGCATAAATGAAAGGCTGGGAGTAACGGTTAACTCTTGCATTAGAGAGTTGGACAGAAAAGGGATGAGAGTTTGCTGCCAGACGGGTGCTACGCGCCCGTCGTAGAGGTGGAGGAATGCAAGCAGACAGTTCAGAGGAGCAGTGACCATTAAAGTAGCGATAGAAAAGAGATAAAGATGCAACAGTGCGGCGAAGAGACAGAGGTTGAAGGGAGTCAGTAAGAGAAGGAGAGTTAATGAGACGAAAAGCCTTTGACTCCACCCTATTGAGAAGAGCTGTATGTGGGGAGCCTCCCCACACATGAGAGTTGTACTCCACACAGGGGCGGATAAAACCCCTGTATAGAGTCAACAATTGTGCAGGGGTAAAGAAAGAGCGGAGTCGGCTTAGCACACCCAATCTCTTGGAAGCAGATTTTACAAGAGATGTAATATGATCTTTCCAAGAAAAGTCCCGAGTAAACGAAACCCCAAGCATGTTCAAGGATGATGCAGGATTAAGCTGAATATTATTAAACATTAGTGGGTATACCTGTGGAAGATTTTGTCGGGTTGATAGGTGTAAGAACTGAGTCTTAGACGCATTAAAAACAACCATATTATTTTTACCCCAGTCAGAGATACGAGCCAAGTCAGACATTAGGTGTGCCATAGCCTCATCCCTATGGTGGTACCAATCTTAAGTGGCGGTTTGGGTGGGGCACGAACCTCTGTACAGTGATGCCACGTTTTCCATACCTGCTATGTGAACGGCTCTGATTAATGTAATAGGCATCACAATAAGATAAACACATAAGAATATAATGGTAAGGTGTGTATTATGATTTATGAAAGAACAGTAAACTGATTATGCGTAAAATATTTATACGGCAATACAGAAACGTGGCATAATTATTTTACAGTGTTGCTTAAAAAAAAGTATTCACTTTTATTGGCTGTTACCGTATTTCTGGGGTTGGTAATAATGTCACAATTATGATTATAAGATAATGTGCAGGAATATAAGCAAAAATATACCAGTTTCTTAGTAAAAAAAATATATACATTAAACCCTCGTGAGCGGCAACACACACACACCCAGTCCCACCTGGTCATCTGTGAGGGATAGAGGAAGAGGCCTGTTTGGGGACACCTCTTAAAAAAAACGCGCCAAGACTTTAACCTCCTGAGTGGTGTGGAAATAAAGTCAGATTTACAATATGTACATTATAACGTAAAAGAAAATAACCAAAATGTATCCTAAAATACCACAGACGAGAGAGAGAGAGAGGGGGGGGGGAAGGCGACCACGGTCAGTGTTGAGTGCAGCTTAGTGAGAGATGAAGGAAGGGAGGGAAGGAAGGAGGGAGAGGGTGATTGAATGAATACAAATCATGTCGCCACAACAGTGAGGTCATCTGGCGCCATATGTAAAACAATAATATTTTTAAACACAATTAGATATAATAAAAACAAAATAAAGAAACGAAAGCACAAGTTTATAAGTCATTCATAAAAGAAACAAAATTCCCAAGGGTGAAGCACATCTCCCCAAGGAGAGAGATAGAGAGAGAGAGAGAGAGAGAGAGAGAGAGAGAGAGAGAAGGCAGGCAAGGGGCAATGTTGAGTGCATTGTCAAGCTGAGGGAAAGATGAAGGGAGGGAAGGAAGGAGGGCGAGAGTGATTGAATGAAAAGGCGCCGTAACACCGAGGTCATCTGGCGTCATATGTAAAACAATAATATAATAAAAAACAAAATAAAGAAATGAAAGCACAAGTTTATAAGACATAAAAGAAACAAAATTCCCTAGGGTGATGCATATCCCCCCAGGAGAGAGAGAGAGAGAGAGAGAGAGAGAGAGAGAGAGAGAGAGAGAGAGAGATCGCGAGTATGGAAAACGTGGCAACACTGTACAGAGGTTCGTACCCCACCCAAACCGCCACTTTAGAATGGTACGACCATAGTTTGTTGAAGTAACTGTTGAGATGGGCGTTGCGAGAACTGAATGGAAAGGTGAAGGGTGGAGTCATCTGCGTATGAGTGGATAGGGTTAGATGTACTTTATTATTTACTTCAGGGAGTGTGGCAAATAACTGAGGGTAAAATTAAAGTAACAAAATGAGGGAACTGAGAGATAAAAGCCGATGTAAACAAAACGCCTCTCAGTTCTCTCGCCACGCATCTCACTCTACGGTTGACAACTCGTAATTTTCAAACACTAGGCATCAGCAACAACAAGGGTTCTTATATACACAGTCGTTATAAATCCTTAACTACCAGGTGTATTTAGCTGTATAAGTGAGCTAAATTACTAAGGATAAAGCTATAATGAGTTAGAAAAGCTAGAAGTTGGTTGATGTCGGTGCGGATCGGTGCGGTCTGCTCCACCCTAACATACCCCACTTCACGGTTCACGAATAATACTTCTGTGCCTAATACAAACAAGACAGCTAATGTAAAACTTATTTTGCAGGTCAGCCATTAATGTTTAATTGCATGTAGCGATTGTGAAGAAACTATTAGAGGTTGGCTATGGGGTAAGGGTAGTCAAAACCATTTAAGATCATCAAACACAGCGTAACACTGACTTTCACCAGACACGATGTACTACCTAAACATTGTGTCAAATACCTAGGGAATAAGTGGCTTTCTTCATCTGGCTCAACTTCGGAGTAATAGGCAGGAGTGGCTTTTTTTTTTTCCTTCGCAGTTCCCGACACGCACCAAAACCCACGGGCGTTATCAGATTTCTTGGTACGGGGTCATTTTGCATCGTAAGGGTGCAGAAGAATTTTTGTGACTGCACATCTAAACACTTGAACTTAAAGACCGAAGGGCTAAGGGAAGCTCCAAGATTTAACGATAATTTCTGCTATGTGATAAAGCTTCACTCTCATCTTAAATGCCAGGACCAACTTGCCCAGCCCCGGGCTCCTACGCTCCTCATGGGGCACCGTAGGATTGGATGATGGATGGATGATAAAGCTAAAATATGGCTGACCTTTTCATATTACTGACTGCACTCTATAATATGGGATGCAGGCTACACATGTCTGATAATTCCTTTTGATTTACAAAAAAAAAAAAAAAGCAGCTTGCAATATACACATTGGCCAGTCTAAGTTTTAATAATCAATCAATCTATCTATCTATAGCCAGACGCCTTAATCCCGTAATGGATGGTCACAAACAAATCGCCTCCACGTCGCCTTGTCCTCTGCCATTTCGCTGCCCTTCCCCCAGCTATTAAATTCCAATCAGATTTAGACCTGCGAGAGAGAGCGGATATGAGACGGGGAACGAGAGGGGCTGTTTATTATTTCCAGCATGATGAGAGTTTGTGTTTTATTTTGAGACCGACAGGCGATTTTTGCAAGATACGCAAGATACGTAGAGAGAGACAGACAGACAGACATTAGAAAGACAGACAGACAGAGACAGACAGAGGCAGCGACAGACAGACAGAGAGACAGAGACAGACACAGAGACAGAGACAGACAGACAGACAGACAGAGACAGACAGACAGAAACAAGGACACACACACACACACACACACACACACACACACACACACAAGTGCCACAGCTAACCCAAAACCATTTCATAACAACATTCATCTCACCTTCATTATCTCCAAACACACCTCCGAATCACTTCCTACCTTCACCCACACCAATGTCGAGGCGGAGAATGATCCTCTTCACAGTCGATATCACACCAGGGGGCAGGGTAGGTGATTGCCTCCTGCCCTTCCTGTCTGACACCTGGCATGGACAGGCGGGGGCTGTCATACTGATTTCCTATTGCTTGACACCGTACATGGAAAGAGTGTGTCATACGGATTTCATACTGACACTTCACATAGGAATGGGGCCGTGTGTGTGTGTGTGTGTGTGTGTGTGTGTGTGTGTGTGTGTGTGTGTGTGTGTGTGTGTGTGTGTGTGTGTGTGTGTGTGTGTGTGTGTGTGTGTGTGCAATGGATTACGTGGTGATGATGAAGTACGGTATGAGGTTACTGTCATGCGTGTTTTACTGTAAGATTTTTGTGGCGATGATGATGATGTATGTCAGTGTTATGCAGATTTCATTTTGTTGTAATGGAGAAAATGTGTTCAGTACCATGCAAATTTCACTTTCAGATTTTTATGGTGATAGTGGAGTAGGTGGTTACTGGCATGCATATTTAATTTTGCAGTGATATGAGTGGGTTTAGTGTCACGCATATTTTTATTTCTAGAGTTTATAATGACGATGAAGTGTATGGTTTTTGTTGTGCATATTTTATTTCCTTAGTTTTTAGTGATGATGGAGTGTGCATTTAGTGTCAAGTATTCTTTTATTTTCAGGTTTTGTGTTCAGCATTATACACATCTCGTTTTTATATTCTGAAGTGATGATAATGTAAGTGTTCAGTTTTCCAGTTATCTTTCTCACTCTTTACTATGATTAATTTTGTTTTCCCATTATCTTTTTCACTTTGTACTATGTTTTGTTTTGCTTTTTGCGTCCACTGTTTGGCCTCCGTTATTAGTAATGTTATGAGGCAACTTAACTGTCTACGCTGCCTACACTAGCCAACTGAGCCGTGCCCGCAACACACAAGGTACCTCCAGGTGAGTCACGGGGGCGTAATATATGGACCACCCTGACTTGGAGGCAGCTGAACTTCCCCTCGTCAAATCTTCTATAGCTTTTATCTGCCTAATTTTGCTGCTGCTGTGACTCTTAGCTGAATAAAATTGTCTGTCATTAGCAGGAACTAAAAGCTAGAGTTGTCGCGACCGAGAGAGGGTTTATGGCCACAATATTAACACTCTCAGGCACCTATGACTCACTCAGCTGAAGAAAATCGTCTGGCGTTAATTAGAATATAATGGGAGAATTTATGGGTCTCGTGCAGTCGGTAGGCATCAATTTACTTCAACTAACAACAATAGGAAAGAAAAATGTCCACCTTGCGTGTGTAAGAAGAGCGTGCGTCTGACACTTGTTCTGACCTGGGTTCGATTTCACCCCGGGGCAAGCATTTAAGTCGATGCTTGTTCTTTATTTGTATTCTAGTTATTTTGTTATGTATAAATATGTGGTCAATCGTATCTGTATCTGTCTACCTGTATGTCTGTCTGTTTATCTGCTTGTCTGTCTGTCTAGGGATATGGACTGCTATCTGTTCATCTATTCAACAGTCCATCCATCCCTCGAACATCTATTTGCTCTCTCTCTCTCTCTCTCTCTCTCTCTCTCTCCCTCTCAGCCGTCCCTGCGACACACACAAGACCTCGCCCTGTGCAGTGGACAAGCAGTGTTATATATGCACCACCTTGTACTGGAAAAAAAAAGTACATTGTGGGAATTTTTCGATTTTTTTTTTTCTGAGGTAATGCTTCCAAATCCCGCCTGTCAATATTTTACGGCCAATTATGTATGTATGTATGTATGTATATATGCATGTATTTATATATGTATGTATGTGTGTACTGTATGTGAGTGCGTGTATGCATGTATGAATGAATGTAAGTATAGGACTAATTTGCAAGTCTTTCATCCTTCTCCTCGCCTCCCACTGCCCTGGTCACCTAAACCCAAGAGGCAGCAATGGGTGGGGGTGGGTCACTTCCCCAGCCACAAAAACAAGCTGTGTCGCCCTTCAAATACGTAAAATATTGCATGTACGTGTGCGTATTTTGATTCCCCCCCCCTCCCTCCCTTCATGTTAGGCGTGTGTATGCCGCCCGCCTCGATACATAACACATACATACAGTATATTCGTACACAGGCTACATACCTACCTACCTACCTAAATGCGTACATACATACATACATACATCTCTTATGTTCCCTCCTCCCCGCCTCTCTCTCTCTCTCTCTCTCTCTCTCTCTCTCTCTCTCTCTCTCGTGGGTGGATAACAGGCAGCAGTGTGACCTCCGCCAAATCACCCAGCTCACGGTCTCCACGCGTCCACCCCAAATACGCGGGATTGGCGCATATTTTGGCGGATATTTGGCGGATTAGCGTTTAATGGATTCAAGGACACGAACACAAGAGTCAACAATGGGCTGAGGGACGTGTACTGAGCTGGGTCACGAATTCCAGTGTTTATGATTCGTTAATAGCTGATTCTTATATATTTAAGGCTTGTAAAACAGGTAATTCGTTAGTTCATTCACACATGTAGAATTGGTGATGGAGGGATGGAGTGGAGAGATATATGAGAGGGGTGTGTGTGTGTTGGAGGGAGGGCAGCGTAATGGCAGAGGAGGGGGAGACAGGATGTGATGAAGGGATGGAGTGGAGAGGGTGTGGAAAGAGGGTGTGAGAGTGGTTGAGGGTGGGCAGCGGATGGCAAGGGATAGGGCGACATGGAGGCGATTTGTTTGCGGCCACTCCTTACGGGATTAAGACGTATTAGATAGACAGACAGAGATAGATAGATAGGCAGATAGACTGACAGATAGGTAGATAGGTATATATTCTTTATGCACGCAAGGACTCCCAGCAGTTTCCAGAAATTGTTGGAAGTAATTAGCTAGTTTTGGTATTTGGTTTAGCTTCCAGGCCATTAAAAAATAAATAAATAAATCACCTATACCATGGCAAACCTCAATATGAAAATTCCTTAAGCTGCAGTACGGCGTTTTACTTAAGTGACTTATCGGCTGACTGACTGACAAGAAAGAAACAAAGGCTGACATGGCGTTTTATGTTAACTGACTTACTGACTGACTGACAAGAAAGAAACAAAAGCTGACATCTTGCAAACCTTGTCTCTTCCAAATGAACGTTGAATGCAAGACAGCGTAACTCAAGGATCATTCATTTTACTTCAAAGAATCGCAGAGCCAGAGAAGTAATGTTGTAAGTCAAAAATAAATTGCGAGACAAATAAACACCAAGAACACTGAGACAGAGTGAAGGAATGAGGTGTGTGTTGCTGATGTTATGGGAATAGTCACGAGGAAGGTGGTGTTCAGGGGAACGATGTATGTATGTATGTATGTATGTATGTATGTATGGATGGATGGATGGAAGATTGTGTTGAGGCGAAAGATGTGTGTATATGTATGTATGTATGTATGTAAGTATGTATGTATCTATGGAATATGGAAAATTGCGCTGAGGTGAAAGATGTATGTATGTATGTATGGATGATCGTGTTGAGGCGAAAGATTGATATATGTATGTATATATGTACGTATGTATGTATGTATGTATGTATGGAAGATTGTGCTGTGAAAGATTGATATATGTATGTATATATGTACGTATGTATGTATGTATGTATGTCTGGAAGATTGTGCTGTGAAAGATTGATATATGTATGTATATATGTACGTATGTATGTATGTATGTATGGAAGATTGTGCTGTGAAAGATGGATATATGTATGTATGTATGTAAGATTGTGTATAGGTGAAAGATGAATATATGTATGTATGTATGTACGCATGTATGTATGTATGCATGTATGTATGTATGTATGTATGGAAGATTGTGTTGAGGTGAAAGATGGATATATGTATGTTTGTATGTATGTATGTATGTATGTATGCATGTATGTATGTTTGTATGTATGTATGTATGTATGTATGCATGTATGTATGTATGTATGAATGGAAGATTGTGTTGAGGTGAAAGATGGATATATGTATGTATGTATGTATGTAGGATTGTGTTGAGGTGAAAGATGGATATATGTATGTACGTATGTATGCATGTATGTACGGAAAAGTGTTTTAAGGTGAAAGATGGATATATGTTTGTATGTACTGTGTGTATGTATGTAAGATTGTGTTGAGATGAAAGATGGATGAACTGAGAGGCAGGAAAAGCACCAACATTCCTTTTGCCCCGGTCAGAAGTAAGAGATATCAGAAGTCAAGCACACCTATGCCTCATCCCGCGATTATCATCATCATTGTTGTGACGAATACTAAGCTGCAGGAGGAAAAGTGAAGTGTGGCGTTATCTGCGTATCAGTGAAATAGACGTGCAGCTCAGATCATTGTTATATTTGAAGGATGATGGGTGGGAAAGTGGTCTGGAGTCATCAGCATATCAATGCAATGGTTAGACGTGAAACTCAGAAGATCCTTGTTATATATGAAGGATAAGGATGAAACAGTGAAGCGTGGAGTCATCTGCGTATCAATGGAATGGCTAGATGCACAGCTCAGATCATTATTAACTATGAAGGAAGAGGAAAGGTGAAAAGAAAGAACCCTGAGGAACACCACTACTGATAATTTTAGAAGAGTACCACTACAGAACGACCTGACAGGACACTTCAGATGAAAGAATGGAATGAGGGACAGAAACCATAGAGGGACAGTTTGGAAATTGAAAGATTTGTGCCAGACGCTATCGAATGTCTGTGAGATGCTTAGGACAATACCAAAGGTCTACTGAACTCCTGAAAAGAGTGACCAGCAATGTGAGAGGAATGTAGGACGATCGCCAGTGTATCGACCCTGATAAATCCATACTTGTGGCATATATAAAAAAAAATAAATAAGACTGTGAAAGGAAAGGCGCTTCAGTACTGTATCATCACACTAAGGCCCTAAAGGGACGCTTTCACAAGATGGCGGTTGTACACAGTGTAAGGCAGCTGCGGCGTCCACCCGCGATCCAAACCTCCCATATTTCCTTGCACGTCCCCTGGGAAGGACTCTGGTCCCACCACGGTGAGGCAAGGGGGCACGATGGCTCAGAGGTAGAGCATAGAGCTCGGGGTCGGGGGGTCGTGAGTTCGAGCAGCGCCCGGGACTGCCGTGCCGGGACGGGTAGCGCCCTCCTGTAACCTAGCGGGGCTATATGGCCTTAGTTGCCTAGCTCGGGGAATTCATTTCTCTCCATGGTGAGGCGATGTCTACCACAAGGAGGCGCCGGATCCCTACACTGCGGATCCCTACACTGTACTATACCTGTAGGTGCTTATTTGTGGTCGACGGGTTTGCTCGGCCAGACAGGACGGAGTAAGAAACAACAACAACAACAACAATCTTCATGTTGGGGATAAACTAAACACTTTATATCAACAAATAAGACCAGAACAACAGAAAGTGTTAAAGGTTGGGTGCAGCCAGTTTTCTGTGGGAGAGGCTGAGTGACAAAATAAAATTAAAGCAAGAACATAGAGGCCAGATGTCAGTTGGTTCTCTCTCTCTCTCTCTGTAACCCATAAATGAGAATCAATGTACCTCAATGTAACTTTATCTATCTACTGTATATCTAAGTTTCTCTACCCCTTCCCCTCCCTCATCCCTCTCTCTCTCTCTCTCTCTCTCTCTCTCTCTCTTTCTAAAACCGGGTTCATACTACCTCGCTATTCCAATTCCAATTCAATCTCTGACCTCCCATTCCCACTCTTTGTTCCAGCCACCATTTTCTCTCTCTCTCTCTCTCTCTCTCTCTCTCTCTCCTTCTGTTTTTCTCTTCCTGTTCGCTGTTCTGTTCTGTTTCCTTTTCTTCCCTTTCATTACTCTCTCTCTCTCCTTCCGTTTTTCTCTTCCTATTCACTGTTCTATGTTCTGTTTCCTTTTCTACTTTTCATTCTCTCTCTCTCTCTCTCTCTCTCTCTCTCTCTCTCTCTCCTTCCGTTTTTCTCTTCCTATTCACTGTTCTATGTTCTGTTTCCTTTTCTACTTTTCATTCTCTCTCTCTCTCTCTCTCCTATCTGTACCATTAATTTTCCTGCCCATTTTCTGCCCTCCGCTCCCAGCCGCTGTCCCGTCCTTTTTTTTTTTCTTATCTACTGTAAATGCCCATAAGAAAAATACCCTCTCTCTCTCTCTCTCGAAAATGGAATATGTTTCAGGCAGGGTCTAATTTTTTCCTTTCTTTCTCTCTCTCTCTCTCTCTCTCTCTCTCTCTCTCTCTCTCTCTCTCTCATTTTTTCGTTCATGCACCATAAATGCCTACCCTAACTATAAATTACAGGGAATACCGTATAGGGAAAGAGTTGGTATTTTTCTTTTTTTCTGGTCAGTTTTTCACTTTAGTTCGCGTCGTTTCTCTATATGTTTCGACCATCTGCCGTAAATGCCTCAGAGAAAATATTCCCACCCAAAAATGCCCTGACTCTAAATGCCACGAAAATAATGAGAGCAAGTAATGTATGTGTATGTAGTTTTTTAGGAATATTGCTTGTCTTTTTCCTGTTGTGTGTGTGTGTGTGTGTGTGTGTGTGTGTGTGTGTGTGTGTGTGTGTGTGTGTGTGTGTGTGTGTGTGTGTGTGTGTGTGTGTGTGTGTGTGTGTGTGTGTGTGTGTGTGTGTGACTCAACTGGATGCGACTTAATCAACGATGACAACAACAAACCATTCCCACCAAACTGAACTCCACTGGATATGGTATATTTGTCCTATCTTTTCATGTGTGTGTGTGTGTGTGTGTGTGTGTGTGTGTGTGTGTGTGTGTGTGTGTGTGTCTTGACATTCAGTGTAGAGTCACCCGGAAGCAGAACAAAACAACGTTGAGTGAGTGGATGGTGAACGTCCCCACGTACACCTACACAATATAAATGAAAATTTCCTTAGATAAATGCGCTCGAGAAAATGCCCTACAGAAAATGCCCAACAAAGAATGCCCTATAGAAAATGCCCTACAGAAAATGCCCAACAAAGAATGCCCTATAGAAAATGCCCTACAGAAAATGCCCAACAAAGAATGCCCTATAGAAAATGCCCTACAGAAAATGCTGAAATTTAGATGCAGTGAATGGGTTTATTTTTGGATTTATTTTCCTTTGCTACGTTCTGTTCGACCTTTTTTTTTTTTTTTCATATATATATATATATATATATATATATATATATACCGTAACTTTCTCTCACGACGATTTTTTTCTTACCTTACTCTGGTCACCTTCTCCTTACCCTACCTCACCCTGCCTCACCTTACCTATCTCCCTTTGTCTTCCTCACTCTTTTTTATTTACTCCACCTCTCCCTTCCTTCCACCTCCTCACCCTACCTCTCCTTGCCTTTCGGTGCCTCTCTGCCTCACCCTACCTCTCCCTGCCTCACCCTACCCTTCCCTGCCTCACCCTACCTCTCCCCGCCTCACTAAATCTCTCTCCTTGTCTCACTCGGTCTCTCCCCATCTCATTCTACCTCTCCCCGTCTCACTCTACTTCTCTCTGCCTCACCCTATCTCTCTCTGCCTCACGCTATCTCTCTCTGCCTCACCCTATCTCTCTCTGT
>NC_137069.1:5853836-5878836 GCF_032717465.1 Coenobita brevimanus | reverse complement strand
GAATTGAGAAACCTGTTTCCACAAAGGCACAGATTTCACACCGAAATCAAATACTGGTTGTCATACTTAAAACATGGTGTTAATGCTAACTTGCTAAATGAAGTAATTAGTGTTCGTCTTACAATAGCCGATACAGTACCATTCTACGCTCAGTTAGTGCCAATATTTATTGTCTTCATAAAGTAATTAGCTTCACCCTGTATTTTATCACTGCACACTGCCTGGAGAAAGGAGAAAAAGTGAGCAGATGGAGAGAACACTTTAAGGAATTGTTGAACATAGAGGATGGAAGTAATGCGAGTATAAGTGGCTGGGGAATGGCTGGGAGAAGGAGGGAGGTGAGAAGACAGGACGAAATCAGTAGGATAGAAGTTGTGGAAGCAATGAAGAAAGTTAAATTGGGGAAAGCCCCAGGAATTGATGGAGTGTGTGGTGAAATGCTGAAGTATGGGGGAGAGATAGTAGCAGAATGGATGTGGAAAATGTGCAGATTGGCCTGGGAGGAAGGTAGAGTCCCGGAGGATTGGAAGTCAGGTATGATTATTCCCTTGTACACGGGAAAAGGGGAAAAAGAAGTGTGTGGTAATCATAGGGGCATCTGTCTTCTTAGTATAATAGGAAAAGTGTATGGTATAATACTTATTGAAAGAGTTTGCGAAAGAACAGAGGAATTAGTTGGAGAAGAACAGGGAGGCTTTAGGAAGGGAAGAGGTTGTGTAGATCAGATATTCATTCTTAAATCTTTAGTGGAAAAGTTTCTAGAGAAGGGAAACAAGTTGTATGCGGCTTTCATGGATTTGGAGAAAGCATATGGCAGGGTGGATAGACAAGGATTGTGGAAAGTATTAAGAATATATGGAGTAGATGGGAAGTTGTTGAATGCTGTGAAGAGTATGTATGATGGTGCCAAGGCTGCAGTGCGTGTGGATAGTGAACTGAGTGAATTTTTCTCTTTGAAGGTTGGGTTGAAACAGGAATGTGTCATGTCTCCATGGCTGTTCAATCTGTACATGGATGGGGTAATAAAAGAGGTACAAGGTAGGGTAGTGGATATTGGAGTGGCCCTGGTGAGAGAGGGTAGTGTTTGGAAACTCCCTGTACTGTTGTTTGCAGATGATACTGTGTTAAGTGAAGACGAGGGAGAGCTGCAGGGCTTGGTGGGTGAGTTTGGGAGAATGTGCAAGAAACGGAATCTAAAGGTGAATGTAGGGAAGAGTTAAGTGATGGTCTTTGAGAGAGGTGAAGTCAGTGAATGTACAGCGAGGTTGGATGGTGAGGAATTGGAAAATGTGAGTACGTTTAAGTACTTGGGTAGTGTGATGAATAAGGATGAAGGTTTGGAGGGTGAAGTGCTTGAAAGGGTACAGCAGGGAAGAAAGGTTGCTGGTTCCTTGAAAGCAGCGATAAGAAGCAGGGAAGTAAGTATGGAAGTGAAAAAGTTACTACATGACAGTATTGTGATACCAACTCTAACGTATGGAAGTGAAGCTTGAACGTTGCTAGAAGGACACAAGTCAAGAATGACAGCAGTGGAAATGAGTTATTTAAGAGGAGCCTGTGGAGTCACATGGAGAGACAGGCTGACAAATGAGGATATGAATGAGCGTTGTGGTGTGGATGAGGATGTGATAGGAAGCGTTAGGAGGAATACACTGAAGTGGTTTGGCCATGTGGAGAGGATGGAGGGTGAAAGAATGACGAAGAGAATGTATGTGAGTGAGGTGGAGGGGGGAAGAGGGGGGGGGAGGCCGAGGATGAGATGGAGGGATGGGGTGGAGAGGTATATGAGAGAGGAGGGTGTTACTTGGGAGCGGGGCAGTGAAATGGAGGAGGACAGGGCGACGTGGAGGCGATTTGTTTGTGGCCACCCCGAACGGGATTGAAATGGGAGAAATGGAGTTCCCCCGAGCTAAGCCCTGTATTGGACTATATAGCCCCGCCAGGGTTACAGGAGCGAGCTACCACTCCCGGCACGGCAGCCCGGGCGAGGCTCGAACTCGCAATCCCCCGATTACGAGTCCAGCGAGCTACCACTGTGCTACCGCCCCCCCCCCCCACGGGACTGAGGCGTCTGGCAATAGATAGACAGATGGACACTGTCTATGATGTTATTGCTGAACTGCTTAATAAAGTCATTACAATTTAAACCATTTGATATAATCTATTGTAGTACCACTGTATAATGTAGTCACTATAGGCCTACTACTATACCCTGCCCTAATCTAGGGTACAAACTCTCCCTCCTCTTCAGTCATCAAGACAGTCGCAGACACTAAAAGCGTGAAAAAATGAGGCATTTACGGCATATGGACGAAAAATGAAGAGAAAGGCACGAACCACAGTGAAAAAATGGGCGGTAACGAAAAAAAAAAATCAGCTTTTTTTCCTCTACGGTATTACAAGCAGTTTCTAGATTGGGGATTTTTTCCTGTGAAGCATTTACGGTGCATGAACGAAAAAGTGTTAGAAACTGACTCGATGCAAGAGAGAGAGAGAGAGAGAGAGAGAGAGAGAATATCTCAATGTTTTAAGTGCCTTGCTTTTAACACCAGCTAATAGTTTGGGCAAAAATGGCTAATATATATATATATATATATATATATATATATATATATATATATATATATATACTCTCTTCACTTTAACTTGGCCTAAAATTGCCATCCCTTCATCCTGAATGCTGAGATGTAACAAGAAACTAACACTGAAATAATGGTGCTAGTCACGAAGCAGTGCTTTGGAATGGATGTAGAGCCGTAGCACTGTCTTTTTCTGCCACTGAACTATGTGAAATGAGTTACAAAAGGACGAAAATCTGGGACAATTTAAGGTGAAAGGAGTATAGTATTATGTCATGCAATTATTTTTCTCCTCATGATGCTATTCCTATTTCTCGTACTATTTCAAACCCCCCTGCCACATTCCTTCCTTCCTTCCCATTCTGCACACAAACTTAACGCCCTTGTCACCTTCCGTCCTTTGTTGCTTCTTTCGATCTTCTTGCCTTCCTCCCCAAAATCTTTGTAAACGCTCTTGTCATCTTCCTTTCATCCTTCCCTTCTTGTTGCCACCTTTCTTAACACCCCTATCACCTTCATTCCCTCTTTCCTTCCTTCCTTCAATCTTTCTCAACGCCTTTGCCACCTTCCTTCCTTCTTTCCTTCCTCTCTTCCTTCCTTCCTTGTTGCACCCTCTCCTTCAACTTATACTTGTGTTGTAAATAATTCAAGGACATCTTATTCTGCTTCTTGTTCAAGGAGAAATTTTTGATATAACCCTTCACTGCATAACATTCCTCCTACAGCACCGATTTTCACAGGGTATAGGCCCGTATTTTAGGCTGCATGAGGCTTCGTACCACCTCATCCTACGCGACTTAATTTGCGTAAAACACATTTTTTTTTTTTTTTTATCGTTCTAACATTGGCATAGCTTCCATCAGTACGGTGCTAGGGGATATTAAGGAGCAATGTGAAGAATAAATCACACACAAAAAAGTCTTAGGAAACCCCCAGAGCCACTCAAACTACTACTCATGGCCCTCCTCCCCTTCCCAACATTATTTCAGTCCATCCTACCCATTCACTGTCCCTCATTCTCATTTTCTTTGTCTCGAAATTTTTCAATCTTAAAGCATACACTAAAATAATCATTCACTGCACTCACATTACTAATCCTAGAACATTCACTTCACAGGGTATACTCATGCGTTCCCTCCTCACCATCTATCAAAATCCCCGTCCCTTCCGTCCAATCCTAGGCCCATCACGCCCATTTCTTTCCCTTTGGGATCCATGGCGCCACGCAACTCTACGGTTGACGAACGCGCTCGTTTTTTCATTCCCATTTTTGTTCACAGCATTTCCTAAATAATTAAACACTCAAATATTTTCCATTCTCTAACTTCTGTCTTACAACCCAAATTCTATACCGTGCGAGTTGGCATCAAAATTTATTAGCAACCCATTCACTGTGACTGTGCACATTCTCTCTCATACCATGCAAGAAGATTTCCCCTAGAGTTGGTGAACGACTGTGTTGCAAAAGATGTATTTAAAACACTTCCCTCCTGGACAAGTTCTGGTCTAAGTCACTATGCTTTACCCTGCTGATGTTGAAGTGATGTTTTTGTTGATGTTCCTAAGTACTTACCATGCGAGCAAGGATTTTCAGTGCTATTAAATATACAAAATAAACACCCAGTATGGCTTAATGTGAAGCATGACCTTCGAGTATGTTTGCCTAATACTGCTTCTCGAACTGATAAACTTGTTTGCACAAATCAGGCACAGACTTCACACAGAAGTTTAATACTGGTTTTCATATATAAAACATGGTGTTAATGCTTACTTGCTAAATGAAGTAATTATTGTTAGTCTTAGCCGTTACAGTACCATTCCACACTCAGTTAGTGCTAATGTTCATTTTCTTCATAAAGCAGTTAGTTTCACTCCTGTCCAGTATAGTATAACTGCATACTGCCTATGACGTTAATGCTGAACAGCTTAATAAAGTCATTACATTTACAACCATTTGACCTAATCCATTGTAGTACCACTGTATGATGAATTAGTCAGTATAGGCCTACTACTATCCTATAATCCACTGTAGTACCACTGTATAATGAATTAGTCAGTATAGGCCTACCACCATCCTATAATCCACTGTAGTACCACTGTATAATGAATTAGTCAATATAGGCCTACTACCATCCTGTAATCCACTGTAGTATCACTGTATAATGAAGTAGTCAATATAGACGTACTACCATCCTATATTCAGTGACAGATGAATGGGCTACGAGTCGAGGGTCTCATAACTCATGTGGTACTTGCCGTGAAGAGGTTGAAAATATCCCTGTTCTAATCTGTGACACAAACTTTCCTTCCTCTTCAGTCATCAATACAGTCACAGAAACTAAAAGCGTGAAAAAATGAGTGTGAAGTGTGAGTGGGAGTCGAGAGGTGATCAGTGCAAAGGTAGGTCACGCTTGGCCCTCGAGGACGACGCTTGGCACTCGATGGCACTTGGCACTCGACAGCACCTGATCCTCGAGGCCCTTGTGTTGCATCGATGAAGGGGTCAATATTTTGCAACATATCCCCAGCCTAGAGTAGGGGGTGGGGTGAAGGGACTGGAGTGTTGGAATGGAAGCTGAGAGATTGTGTGTGTGTGTGTGTGTGTGTGTGTGTGTGTGTGTGTGTGTGTGTGTGTGTGTGTGTGTGTGTGTGTGTGTGTGTGTGTGTGTGTGTGTTCTTGTGGAGCTAAATTTTATTAAACATCTCAAGTATTGAGATGAGATAATATATATATATATATATATATATATGAAATATACAGACCCAAGCAGGCCTAAAGAATCTCTCTCTCTCTCTCTCTCTCTCTCTCTCTCTCTCTCTCTCTCGCTCGCTCGCTCGCTCTCTCTCTCTCTCTCTCTAATTCCCAAATCTTCATCCCTGAGCAAGAATAACAGACGCTAATAATAATTCTTTTTTCCTTACCAATTAAACCCAAAATAAATACATGAGGAATTACTCGTGTTTTCCGCTTACGACTTATAATACGATATGAACACAAAATAATTTCATGTCTGTGGCATATATTGCGAATAATTTACAATGGTTATATGTGTAACAGATAAAAATGTATTACCTCCAATTCTTGCCATATACACACACACATACACTCACACAACTACTATAGGAAGTACACAGAGAGTCCATACCTTCGTCAACGCCAGTAATACTAATTAATTACTCCTGCATTGGGAACCGAATCCATCTACGTGAAGGCGTCCCTCTACCGCCTTAACTCCCCTATGAGCGTGGGAAAGATAGCACTGAAATCCATCATGGCGGGGGCGTCGGTGTGACAAAGGAGAAATATTATATCCAAAATTTTGCGGACCTTGTTTGATTTTACTTTTATTTTTCCTGCCACGATGATATTTTTTTATTATTGTTATTGATATTATTACAATATTATTATTATTATTATTATTATTATTATCATTATTACAACGACAACTACTACCACCACCACCATCACTACTACTACTACTACTACTACTACCACCACCACCACCACCACCACTATTACAACTACTACTATTACAACTACTACAACTACCACCACCACCACTACTACTACTATTACAACTACTACTACTACTACCACCACCACCACCATACTACTACTACTATTACAACTACTACTACTACTACCACCACCACCACCACCACGTCTTCAAAAGCGTTCTCCTGCAAGAGCAAGAACATCCACATTCTCTCACATTCTCCCATCTTGCAGCAAATCCAAAAAAAATAAGCTTCAGAAAAACTAAAAATAAATTAAATGTAAATCTTCCACTCTTTCGCCTCAAATCACGCAAACTTGTACTTTTCCAGAGAATAGTACTTTTCAAAAATGTACTGCACTGAAAACTGTACAACATTCTCCTCTACAGCGTACGCAGCATCCTGAACTGTGCTTTCTGAGATGCAGATGTTTACGTCTTTGGTTGATCTGAAGACTGAGGATGAGGAAGGAGTGGAGGAATTTGTGTGTGTGTGTGTGTGTGTGTGTGTGTGTGTGTGTGTGTGTGTGGTAGTAGTAGTAGTGGCAGTAGTAGTAGTAGTAGTAGTAGTAATAGAAGTAGTAGCTTTTGTGTAATATGAAAGTTACTCCACTTTTGCTTGAAGTGTGAAGAGCTTATATACAGTACACTATTTTCTCAGTATCTTTCGTCTTTTTTCCATACTCTATTTTTTTTTTTAATTTCTTCACCAATTCGCCCTAACCTCTCTCTCTCTCTCTCTCTCTCTCTCTCTCTCTCTCTCTCTTTCTGCCACAAGGGTACATGAAAAAAACCTGCAAAAATAAAAATAAAAAAGAAAATCTGGGCCAAATTAAGGAAATAAATAAGCTGGAGGACTTGTCACGGGGTTTTTTATAATATCACGGTAATATTGAAATAAAAGCTTAAATATTATTTAAATTGATATTAATATTCAATAATACTGAAGAGCAGAGACAATGATTGTCTTGCTACATCAAGCAACGATTACTTTACGCTGGCTTGTGCACGATTCTCTGAGAACGAGAATTTATAAACTTTCTCAACAGTACACAGCAGAGACTAATTACTCACAAATGCTGAATTAGTACTGTTAGCCTCTGGAGAAAGTTACTTCACCCCTGACAATAAATAACTAATACTAACATCAGGTTCTTGCCGATGCTTAACTCCTGGCACAACGGATTTTAAGTTAATACAACAAGACTGGTCTAAGTACCAGTTATGAATAGTAAAACGACTATGCAAGCTAGGAGCTATGTGGGAAATAAGCTTAATTTGGAGAAATGAAACAAGATTTTACTTTACATTAAGCTCAAGAAAAAGAACTGTTAAATTTATTGATTACAAAAAATAAATTTAACGTTACATTTCAAATCAAATCAATGAGACGCACTCACTCACTCACACAAAAGCTAGATACTTATGCCTAAAAAAAAAACACCTTAACTACAGTAAACTCTTAAGACTACAAAATACAAAAAGGAAATACTATAGTCGATGAATGCTTTGTATCACCCGAAGCTGAACTAAGGACGGGAGTACTGGATAACTGTCTCAGTGGAGTCTGGGTGCTAGCGACCTCTTCTCTCGCACTTCTGGAGCACAGGACCTCTCTCCGTCAAAGCAACAACTAGACTAAATAAGTCGTGGGAACAAAAGGGGAAGCAGTAGGCCGCATTTTCTAACGGTCGAGGCAAGCAGGGGCGAACAATAAAGAAACAATAGTATCGCTCAGTACAGCACTTAGTGACGTGCATTAAATCGGTCACTTTTGAAAACAGTGACGAATGTTTTGAAAAGTATACCCTGAAATGGAGGGAGAAACGGTTAGCTGAGCGATACACAATGAGTTTTCCACTAATAGTTCGTGGCTTCTCACAAAAGGGGAATGTCGCAAATTTGATTCGTGACATTACGCCCCTACAAAATTAAATTTTTTCCCTATGGGAAAAAATTTGTGGATATATATATATATATATGTACACATCCTAACTTAGGCACACAAGATTCACACTGTGGTGTGTGTGCTATCCTGCTACAGGAGAAAGTCGCAGTCGCCAGTGAGCGAAAAAACCTCATATTTACGTTAATAGAAGCAAGCTTGAGGGAAAAACTCCGTGACGACGGTGAAAATCCTGTACTCAGGTCAACTGAGCGAAAATTCGCTACATTTACACTGACAACTAATTGTTGTGTGGCGTGGTGTATGTAATACACGGTGTAGGTGTGACAGTTGTAGTGTGACAGTACCTATGTGTAAAATGACACAGTAAATAATAATATGGCAACGACGAAGGCAGAGGAGAAGTGGCGGCAGCATGCGGCAGACGATCAGCTGGTCCGCACAGCAAAACTGCTACGCCCATTGCTGTACCTGCAAAATTAATTGAGGTGGAGCATCAAAAGTGTCAATAAGACAAAATTTTATTATGTTACAATTACTCTCTCTGCCTTGCAGTCAGTGCTACGACGTACAGTCGAGGTCGCCATTAATTATAGCACACGATCATGGTCGGCAAGTTGAGAATCCTTGTGCAAACTCGGGTCTTCCATAGCCTCGAACTGCACATGGGTCCTCAACCTTTATTCCTAAATTTCCGACAGAGGATGCCTATCCTGGTGAAATATTATTCGCCCATCACCAACTAAAATAGAAAATAGGAGGAAGTGCCTTAACCTACAATACTTATATTAGTATCGGAGAGCTGAGAATCCTTGTGCAAACTTGGGTCTTCCATAGCCTCAAGTCGCCTCTGCGGAGTTCTCACTTCCCCCCTTAACCTACAGTGCTTATATTAGTATCGGGGAGCTGAGAATCCTTGTGCAAACTCGGGTCTTCCATAGCCTCGAGTCGCCTCTGCGGAGTTCTCTCTCGAACTCCCCCTTAACCTATAGTACTTATATTAGTATCGGGGAGCTGAGAATCCTTGTGCAAACTCGGGTCTTCCATAGCCTCAAGTCGCCTCTGCAGAGTTCTCACTTCCCCCTTAACCTACAGTGCTTATATTAGTATCGGGGAGCTGAGAATCCCTGTGCAAACTCGGGTCTTCCATAGCCTCGAGTCGCCTCTGCAGAGTTCTCTCTCGAACTCCCCCTTAACCTATAGTACTTATATTAGTATCGGGGAGCTGAGAATCCTTGTGCAAACTCGGGTCTTCCATAGCCTCGAGTCGCCTCTGCGGAGTTCTCTCTCGAACTCCCCCTTAACCTATAGTACTTATATTAGTATCGGGGAGCTGAGAATCCTTGTGCAAACTCGGGTCTTCCATAGCCTCAAGTCGCCTCTGCAGAGTTCTCACTTCCCCCTTAACCTACAGTGCTTATATTAGTATCGGGGAGCTGAGAATCCCTGTGCAAACTCGGGTCTTCCATAGCCTCGAGTCGCCTCTGCGGAGTTCTCTCTCGAACTCCCCCTTAACCTATAGTGCTTATATTAGTATCGGGGAGCTGAGAATCCCTGTGCAAACTCGGGTCTTCCATAGCCTCGAGTCGCCTCTGCAGAGTTCTCTCTCGAACTCCCCCTTTACCTATAGTACTTATATTAGTATCGGGGAGCTGAGAATCCTTGTGCAAACTCGGGTCTTCCATAGCGTCGAGTCGCCTCTGCGGAGTTCTCTCTCGAACTCCCCCTTAACCTATAGTACTTATATTAGTATCGGGGAGCTGAGAATCCTTGTGCAAACTCGGGTCTTCCATAGCCTCAAGTCGCCTCTGCAGAGTTCTCACTTCCCCCTTAACCTACAGTGCTTATATTAGTATCGGGGAGCTGAGAATCCCTGCGCAAACTCGGGTCTTCCATAGCCTCGAGTCGCCTCTGCGGAGTTCTCTCTCGAACTCCCCCTTAACCTATAGTGCTTATATTAGAATCGGGCAGCTGAGAATCCCTGTGCAAACTCGGGTCTTCCATAGCCTCGAGTCGCCTCTGCAGAGTTCTCTCTCGAACTCCCCTTTACCTATAGTACTTATATTAGTATCGGGGAGCTGAGAATCCTTGTGCAAACTCGGGTCTTCCATAGCGTCGAGTCGCCTCTGCGGAGTTCTCTCTCGAACTCCCCCTTAACCTATAGTACTTATATTAGTATCGGGGAGCTGAGAATCCTTGTGCAAACTCGGGTCTTCCATAGCCTCAAGTCGCCTCTGCAGAGTTCTCACTTCCCCCTTAACCTACAGTGCTTATATTAGTATCGGGGAGCTGAGAATCCCTGTGCAAACTCGGGTCTTCCATAGCCTCGAGTCGCCTCTGCGGAGTTCTCTCTCGAACTCCCCCTTTACCTATAGTACTTATATTAGTATCGGGGAGCTGAGAATCCTTGTGCAAACTCGGGTCTTCCATAGCCTCAAGTCGCCTCTGCGGAGTTCTCTCTCGAACTCCCCCTTAACCTATAGTACTTATATTAGTATTGGGGAGCTGAGAATCCTTGTGCAAACTCGGGTCTTCCATAGCCTCAAGTCGCCTCTGCAGAGTTCTCACTTCCCCCTTAACCTACAGTACACGTGTATGTACAGGCCCTGGACATACTGTGTTCTGTGGGGCCAACAAGTGAGACGTCAGGTCTACACTTTTGACTGGGAACCAGGCTGGTCCTTGGTTTACTCAAATAAAAGCTGGAAACCCTGGTGAAATATTATCCGCCCAGTCTTCTCCCTTAACTTACGGTACATAATATGTATGTACAGGCCCTGGACATAATGTGTCCTGTGGGGCCAATGGGCGAGACGTCAGGTCTGCACCCACTTCACCACTACCCTGTCTCTCAACTGACTCAGAGATTACAGGTGTGGTTACGAACGGCACAGGAAGGGCATGTCCCTGATTAGTGGTGATACTTTGGCACACACTGCAGGAACGGACAAAACTATCTATGTCTCGTCCCATCCCTGGCCAGAAAAAGTCAGCTCGGATACGGCCCTGGGTCTTCCTTTTACCCATGTGACCTCCTGAGACTGAACAATGACCCCATTCCTAACACTGCTGGGCGGTACCTGGCGGGAACGACAAACTGCAATCGAACCTCGCCCTCGGGTGTTCGTGACTCACGGTAGAGCCGTCCTTGTTTGCGAAGGAACTTGGCTCGACCTCCCCGTGAATACTTAATCACTCAACCCTTTTGTTTGTTCCGCACGGTAGCAAGTGTCGGGTCAGAATGTTGTTCTTGTACAACAAGTTGGCTACACATCAGATCTTGCGGCGATTCAATGATCACTGGGGTGACACAATCTGGAGCCTCAGCCATGGCTCGTGTTACCGCAGCAGCCGAAGTCTGAGTAGCGCCATTATCGAAGCAACTATCCTTGACTCCTTGAATATTGCCTACTATAAGGTCAAATAGAGGCTCTGGCATGACAACTGCAAGTGTCGTGCCAGTATAAAATGGAGATGCCACCTGGATACATGCCTCAGGAAACAATCTCACTGATCCATCAATAAGGTTTGCATGGATCTGTCGACCTGTATACTGCTCAGGCCGAACTAGACTCTGCTTGACAGAGCAACCTGAGGAACCATTGTCTCTCAGGACCTTCACAGGAATGCCTCCCACAAACCCTGGCCGGACAAGGAAAGTACTGTCACCTGTGGGAGGGCCTGTGGAGGAAGCAGCTAGCCACTCATGAGGCTGCTGAATTGAAGCGGCAAACATTGTGCCTTGAGGGTTATATTGGGAAGATGGAACATTGGCCATCTGTGGAGGGGGTTCACTGTCACTGTGGGACTAGTGAACTGTGGGGAAGTACCCACACTGGTAGGGACGTGACCACCAGGCTGCTGCTGAGGAATGAAGGCTGCATTCGCTTCCTGCCTCTTTTGAGCTGGTGGTGAAAAAGTTTGTCCCGACGGTCGGTTGCGTGGCTGATACTGCTGCTGGTTAGGGTACTTGTACCTCTTCCACTCAGGTTTCTGAGTGTTTTGCCCCTGGTCCTTCTGCGATTTGCTTGGACCTTGGCCATTATTCTGAGAATGGCCTTGTTGCTGGGGTTCAGTCTGAGACGGCTTCCCGGACTTGGCAGTATCTTTACTGCTCCAGGTGTTTTGCTTACGAGTTTGATACCCGTATGCAGTAAAGAATGCGTCAGCCTTTTCTGCCATTTGGCTGGCATCTTTCACCTGGCAGATCTTAAGCTGTGCTATGAGCTCAGCGGGCCACGACATCTCTAGCTGTGTACGCAGCATAAGGTCAATTATCCCCTCAGGCGTGGAAGGAGTTTCATCTTTCTCCATCCACTCATTTAAGTAAGCTGTGAGACGATCAAGGAACTGAACAGCTGTCTCCTTGTCTTGGAGACGAGCTCGCATGAACTGAACTTTGGCGTCGTCTACTGTGAGACCATACGCCTTAATGAGTGCAGCTTTCATCTCATATGTGAGATTGTCTCCACGAATTCTGTGGAGAATATCGAGGGCAGGGCCCTCAAATAGGCTAAGAAACTGAAGCCGCTTAGCTGCCTCATCCAGTTGATACATGTCTGCCATGTCCTCAAAACGAGCTATGTACGGCTCGATTCACTCGCTTTCCTTGTATGAAGGAAGCTTGATGCGTGGGGTCGCCAGGACATGTGCAGGGGGAACGCTCGTGGAGCTTTGACCAACTGCACCAGATGTATCTGAAGCCAAGGAATCTCGCTTGAGCTTCATCATTTCATATTCGTGTTTTTCACGTGCCTCACGTTCGGCACGTTCGTGCTCTCGTTCTCTCTCGCGTTGTTCACGCTCGTATTCGCGCTGTTCTCGCTCGTGTTTGCGCTGTTGTCGCTCTTTTTCTAACTCGAGCTCGCGTCGTTTCTGCTCGTGTTCGCGCTCCTTTTCGCGTTCCTCACGCTGTTCTCGCTCGTATTAGCGCTGTTCTCACTCGTGTTTGCGTTGTTCTCGCTCATATTCGCGCTGAATCTTACGCTCTTCACGGGCATCATTCTCGCGCTGCTGCTCCTGATTATGCCGTGAGAGTATATACTCTTTAATTTCGGTTGGGTCCGAAAGACCCATTTCTTTGGCTTCCTGTAAAGATACAGTAGTAGCCATGGCGCTAATTTATTAAGCAAACCGAAATTGAGTACTGACTGCTTAGCGACGAATACTAATAAACACAAGTAAAGAATACAGACACAAGCTAGTGGTGACCAGTCTTATCTAGTTAACTGGCAAAGAATAAATAAAAAATGTAAATGACTAGGAAGACTCAATAATAGACACAATGGGTAGCGACTACCCAGGAGCGAATAAAATCGTCTGGCGTTACCAAGAATAAACTAGAGTTAAGTACTCTATGGATTGATAAAGCAAAATTCACTTGCTAAATTAAGGGTAAACACCAGTAAGCTTGTGCCTATAAACTTTAATGATAAATTCCTAAATATGAACGAGTGAGTACTATCTCGTGAATAGCTTTAGAGCTAAGAGCTAATATCCTGGAATGAGGTCGCCAATTGTCACGGGGTTTTTAAGATATCACGGTGTTTTTAAAATAAATGCTTAAATATTATTTAAATTGATATTAATATTCAATAATATTGAAGAGCAGAGACAATGATTGTCTTGCTACATCAAGCAACGATTACTTTACGCTGGCTTGTGCACGATTCTCTGAGAACGAGAATTTATAAACTTTCTCAACAGTACACAGCAGAGACTAATTACTCACAAATGCTGAATTAGTACTGTTAGCCTCTGGAGAAAGTTACTTCACCCCTGACAATAAATAACTAATACTAACATCAAGTTCTTGCTGATGCTTAACTCCTGGCACCACGGATTTTAAGTTAATACAACAAGACTGGTCTAAGTACCAGTTATGAATAGTAAAACGTCTATGCAAGCTAGGAGCTATGTGGGAAATAAGCTTAAGTTGGAGAAATGAAACAAGATTTTACTTTACATTAAGCTCAAGAAAAAGAACTGTTAATTCTATTGATTACAAAAAAATAAATTTAACGTTACATTTCAAATCAAATCAATGAGACGCACTCACTCACACAAAAGCTAAATACTTATGCCTAGAAAAAAAAAACACCTTAACTACAGTAAACTCTTAAGACTACAAAATACAAAAAGGAAATACTATAGTCGATGAATGCTTTGTATCACCCGAAGCTGAACTAAGGATGGGAGTACTGGATAACTGTCTCAGTGGAGTCTGGGTGCTAGCGACCTCTTCTCTCGCACTTCTGGAGCACAGGACCTCTCTCCGTCAAAGCAACAACTAGACTGAGTAAGTCGTGGGAACAAAAGGGGAAGCAGTAGGCCGCATTTTCTAACGGTCGAGGCAAGCAGGGGCGAACAATATAGAAACAATAGTATCGCTCAGTACAGCACTTAGTGACGTGCATTAAATCGGTTTACTTTTGAAAACAGTGACGAATGTTTTGAAAAGTATACCCCGAAATGGAGGGAGAAACGGTTAGCTGAGCGATACACAATGAGTTTTCCACTAATAGTTCGTGGCTTCTCAAAAAAGGGGAATGTCGCGAATTTGATTCGTGACAGGACTGATCTGACTAGTAACCAAGGAGATTCTAGTACATATTAGCATTCTAGCTGCAAAAGTTGCCCAGTTCCTTCAGATTAAAAAATTGGTCAGTTAATTTGACTAGTAAGGCCACAAGCCTTGAGAAATGAAAACTGCTCAGCCTTTCTCAACTTTTCTCATTTTCCTCCTTATAGCCTCTCTCTCTCTCTCTCTCTCTCTCTCTCTCTCTCTCTCACTTCTTATTTACTTTCACTGTAATTCTTTAAGAAACTGAGACATTTCTTCCTTATAGCCCAAGTTCTCTTCCTCTCTCTCTCTCTATCTATTTACTTTATCTGCCTATCTGTCTATCATCTATCTATCTTCCTATCTACCTATTTATCTATATATGCCTGTCTGTCTGGCCATCTTCTATCGATCTAAATCCATCTGTCTTCATACCTACCTACCTACCTGCCTAAATCAGCTCAAATAAAAAATAGCTCGCTCTCTCTCTCTCTCTTTCTTTCTTTCTCTCTCTCTCTCTCTCTCTCTCTTCAATCAGCAAATTTTCAACAACTTTTTCTTATCCCTTTGCAATTCTTTCTGGACTTCTTTGTCTCTTGTTTTATCTCTTGCTTTTTTCTTCATTTTCTCAATTTTCTCTCTCCTGATTCTCTGTCTCTGTCTGTCTGTCTGTCTGTCTGTCTGTCTCTCTCTCTCTCTCTCTCTCTCTCTCTCTCTCTCTCTCTCTCATTTTCTTTCTTGTTTGCTTTCTTTAATTTTTCCCATCGCTTGTTTTTTCTTATTTCACTCCATTTCCTGTCTTCTCTCTTTTTCACTCTCCATCTCCTCTCTTTTCTCTCTTATTTCTCTCAGTTCTCACTCTTCTCTCCTGTTAACGCCATTCCCTCTCCTTACTTCTCTATTCGGTGTATCATCCATTCACTTCATGTAGTGCTGCCTACTTCTTCCTTCACGTTGTCATCTTTCTCTATGTCTGTCCTCCTCTCTTCTTATTTCTCCCATTCTCCCAGTCAATATTTACTCATTTCCTTTCCTCTTAAGGCGACTCTACATTGAGTGACAAGCCAACTGGTTTCTTGATCAGGAAACCATTTACAACGCTGGGTGGTAACCATACAACCAAGTAACAGGGTGACTTGGAGCCTGTTATAGCGTCCCTGTTAACTGGATGGATATGCAAATGCGGTGTCCACCCAGAAACCAAATCTCCACAATAATCCCCGCGCCTCGCTGTGGTAAGGCGCTTGGCCACACTGAAGCATTGATTAACTGAATGGAATGGCTCTGCACGGTTGCTTGCCTGCTGGTGATGGGTCAGATCGATTAGGCAAACTGGGATAGGGCATGAACAACAAAAACAATTTATCTATTTGTTATCCATCATTCTTTTTTTCTTTCGTTTCTAATTCTTCTTTTTTTAAAATCTATTTTCTTCTTTTAATTTCCCTCTCTCTCTCTCTCTCTCTCTCTCTCTCTCTCTCTCTCTCTCTCCAGGTAGGCTGTTGGAAGCCAATATATATATATATATATATATATATATATATATATATATATATATATATATATATATATATATATATATATATATAATATTATCCTCTGCCTCCGTCTATTTTTTTATTAATCTGTCTATTTCCTACATCTTATTACCTATTTGCCTTTCTATTTACCTACTTATCACCTACTTCCTATTGTCTACCTACCTATTTATGTATTACCAACTTCCTGTTACCTAGCCTACCTGTCTATTACCTGCTTACCTATATCAATTAGCCTACTGACTATTTTTCTTTACCAATTTACCTACTACCTACTTCCTATTACCTACCATTTACCTGTTCATGCATTAACTATTTACCCAGTACGTATTTATCTATTACTAGCAGGGGTACCCAATATTGCCCTGGTAAAACTTTGTGATCGTGCATAACGATTCCCAATGGACCTATTCCTACCATGCACTTTTCCACTACTCACCCACCCATTAACCCTGCCCAAACACCCCCACCCCGCCAGGCAACCAAAACAAAACCTCCAGCAAACCCACCCAATTTAGCTGATATTGTAGAGATAGCCGATGGTTGTAAAGTTATTTAAAAAAAAAAAAAAAAAAAAAAAAAACTACGGTAATTGGCTGCCATGTTTCAACTACGCTGACGATTATTTCTAGTTAGTTCAAATCTTGTCCACTTTAGCAACTGCAACGTACACATTTAAATTCGCCGTAAAAAGCTGCACCTGTCAGTGCTGTTTAGATAGTTTAATATGCATCCCCCACGATTTCCACAGAGGACAGACAGACAAACATTCCTTTATATACACAAATCTATTCCCCAACATCTTCACCTCCCCACGCAATGTAATTTCCCCTCCTCTCTCATTCTCCCAGGAAGCTGTTGTTAAGCCCACACTTTATTTTACATGTATTTACTGCTGATAATTTACTGTAGTTTAGAAGGGCTTTTTTAAAGACGAGGACTTGAGAGACAGAAATGATGTAGTGTTATTTATTTTACCTGTCTGTTCTCCTCCTCCTTCCTTTCATCACTCCTTTCTTTTTCTGATTCTTCTTTCTTGCTTGCTTCCTTCCTTCTTTTACATTTCCTTTCTTCTTTACATCTTTTTCTTCCTTCCTCTTTCCTTCCTTTATCTAATTCTTCCTCCTTCCTTCCTTCCTCCATCGTTTATCTAATTCCTTCTTCCTTTATCTAATTCTTCTTCCTTGCTTCTTTCCTTCCTTCCTTCCTTCTTTCTTTCTTTTCTTCCTTCCTGCATGCACCTTTTCCTAAGCGATTTATTTTGGACACTATCCCATACTACTTTCGTAAATTTTAACACCAACAATGACTCCATAAAACCATACCATCCAACATTAAACCATGACTTAAATAAACCACTTAAGAACAGGTGTTACGTATACATCACAAAAGGCGAGAATGTAGGCCACGGTGCTAATCTTTCTATCTATTGCCAGACGCCTTAATTCCGCAAGGTAGCCACAAACAAATCGCCTCCATGTCGCCTTGTCCCTCGCCATTTCACTTCCCATCCCCCAGGTCACCCCCCTCTTTCATATACCTCTACACTCCATCCCTCCATCTCATCCTCGGCCTCCCCCTCCCTCTCCCCCTTCCACCACGGTGTCAATAAGGAGTTTAATTTCTGGGTAAGCATAAGACAAAATGAACGAAAAATTATAAGACTAGTGAACGAAGTAGAAGAGAGGTCAAACTAGGAAAAAAAAAAAAAAACATGCTCGCACGCACACACACACACACACACACACACACACACACACACACACACACACACACACACACACACACACACCGCAACTTCCTGCCATAATATCGCACGAAACAAAACTTTAATTGGACAAGTAAATCCCAACAACATTTCAATTAAAATCCGACGATGAGAGATGTTTGTTGTTGTTTTTTTGGTTTTTGTTGGTTTTGCTTTTTGTTTTTGTTTTGTTTTTTTGGTTTTGGTTTTGTTGCTGCTTTTGTTTTTTCTTGCTTTTTTTTCTTGTTTTTGTTGGTTTTGATTTTGTTGTTGCTGTTTTTGTTTTTGTTTTTGCTGTTTTCGTTGTTTTTGCTGTTTTTGTTGCTGCTTTTTTTTTTTTTTTTTTTCTGTTTTGCTGTTTTTGTTGTTGCTGTTGAGGTGAACTTTCCCTAACAATCAGGTGTGGTTTGGGGGGCGAGGTGTGAAGGGAAACATTATTATTTATTAATTTTTTTTCCTGTTACCGCAAGATGATCTTTGTTCAAGGGCTTAGGGGTAGACCTGCCTGTTGTGGTGTGTGTGTGTGTGTGTGTGTGTGTGTGTGTGTGTGTGTGTGTGTGTGTGTGTGTGTGTGTGTGAGAGAGAGAGAGAGAGAGAGAGAGAGAGAGAGAGAGAAACCCCACTAACTTTAAGGGCTTCCTACCGTGTTCCCTAAACTCTGCAGGTCCTATAGTTTCTTCACATCAAAACAAAATCGTTTGGAGATGGAGAAAGATAACGTGCAATAAAGACGGATTTTTATTGCCAATATTAATATCTTTCTTGGAGGCTTTTAAGACAACGCAGCCGCCTTCCTTTAAGATGAGGACTCCTTCTTCAGAGAGAGAGAGAGAGAGAGAGAGAGAGAGAGAGAGAGAGAGAATAATCTTGCAACATCATGTGCAGTTGGGAATTACTTACGGGGTTGTGCAAGATGCAAAAGTTGCAAGAATGCCAACCACACGAGGGAAATGGATGGATGAAATTTGGATGAAGGAAAAGCTATGTTGAAAGTAAGAGGCTTGAAGAGAGATGGGGAAGAAGGAAAAGAAGAAGAGGAGGAGGATTAATAATAATAGTAATATAATAATAATAATAACTGGAAAATATGGAACATGGGCTCAACGGGCAAAATGGAACCCCTGGGTCTTCTCGCACAATGGTAGTGGCCATCCAGGGTTCCAGGCAATTTTGGTATGCGCGATCATAGGGATTTTACCCGGGCAACTCCGGCTGCCCCTGCTGGTTAAGTATAGTCTAATGATGTACGCACAGTGAATGAATGAAAAAGACGTCAAGAAGTCCCTTATTCCTACGGAATTAAAATATGAAGACTCCTAAGGATTATTATTACGAGGGCGATGATAATTATATCTGTCTATCTATCTATTTATTTATCTATATAAAAGGGAACACTGTCTGAGTAAACCCGCTGACATGATGATGTGCCCCTGGAAGATAAAAAGGAGGGGAGAGAGACGCTTTTTTTTTTTTTTTTTTTTAATACAAAGTTAATACTCTTTACGAGGGCGGGGTCTGGTGGGCGGAGGAAGGGAAGATGTGATTTAGGAAGCATATTTATACTCGTGTTTGTGAATTTAAAAGACGCTTAACTTTGGCGACGAGGGAAGAGAAAATATGTTTGTTTTTTTGAAGTTCGCGCCGCCAACGTCTGCTGAAAACATTAACGGAATTCTAACGGTTTTTTCTGGATAGTTTTCTGAAGCTGGAAAACTGGATGGTATATTGAGAACGTCCCTGGATTTAAGACTCCAGATGCTTTCCCAGACGATTTTTTGCCGGAATTCTGTTTTCGGGATGATTTTTCTGGAACTGGAAAACTGGGACGTATATTGTGAACCGTCCCTCCCTTTAACACATTCCAGACGCTTTTCCAGACGATTTTTTACAGACTTCTAGCACCTTTTTCCGGATGGTTTTACTGGAATTGGAAAAACTGGAAGGTATATTGTAAACCGACCCTTGTTTTAACGCATTCCAGTCGCATTTTCCAGACGATTTTTTTTGGCAGTGTTGTGTTTTAAGAAATATTTATACACGTTTGTGAAGTGAATGTGACTTAATTTTCGCTAGGAAAGGAAATATTTGCATGCTTTAAAGTTCACGAAGCCTTCAGAAAACTCCCAGTGGTGAACAAAGAACCATTAACAGATTCCAGACACATTTTTCCAGACGATTCTTCCAGCGTGACGTGATTAAAGAAGCATATTTATCCTTGTGACTGTGACATAGAAAAAAGTGAATGTATTTTTCAGTTAATGCTCTACGTCTCTTATTTTAACATAATCCAGACGGATTTTCCAGCGACATATGTGATTTAGGAAGCATATTTATCCTCGTGTTTGTGATAAAGAAAAAGGTGCATGTATTTTGCAGCTCGTGGTCTGTCTCTCACTTTAACAGAATCCAAACGCTCTTCCAGACGGTTCTTCCAGCGTGATATGAGATTTGGAAGCATATTTATCCTCGTATTTTTGATATAGGAAAGAAAAAAGGTATATGTATTTTTCAGTTCATGCTCTACGTCTCTCCACATTAACAAAATCTAGACGGTTTTCCAGACGGTTTTTCCAGCGAGATACGAGATTTAGGAAGCATATTTATCCACGTGTTTGTGATAGAGAAAAAAGGTGTATGTATTTTTCAGTTCATGCTCTACGTCTCTCACATTAACAAATTCCAGACGCTTTTTCAGACGGTTTTTCCAGCAAGATACGATATTTAGGAAGCATATTTATCCACGTGTTTGTGATCTTTAGGCAACATAACTTTGAATAGGGGTGGAAATGTGCCCTCAGAAAAATCCTCCCGCGGTAAGCAAGGAGCCAGCAACAGAATTCAGACGCTTTTTTCAGACGGGTTTTCCAGCGTGACTGATGTGATCTGGGAAGAAAATTTATCCTCGTGTTTAGGAATTAAAGCAAGGGGTTTGTTTTTTGAAGATTTTTCGAGATAAGGTCTACGTGCCGAACTTTTTAAAAATCTAGACGTGTTTTTCCATTCTCTCTCTCTCTCTCTCTCTCTCTCTCTCTCTCTCTCTAAGGTAACAAGCGTGATTTAAGATGCATAGGCATACTAGTTCTATCAACTTAAATTAGCTTAACTTTTTTTTGGGGAGAGAGAGAGAGAGAGAGAGAGAGAGAGAGAGAGAGAGAGAGAGTACACAGGAAGTACAGATAACAGGAGACGATATTGGAAGGATAATTATGTAACACAGAAGAGGACAGTCAGATATAATAATTCGCTTATAAAAAGGTGTTAGGGAGCTACCTCAACCGACGAGAATACAGGCTAGAGAGTATATTGAGTAAAGAGAGCTCCCTAACACCTTTTCCTTAGTGATTTAATTATTGGATATGGCTGGTTAATTTCCTCTTGTAGGTACGATATTTATGGAGAGGATGGCGATATTGGAAGGATTTATGTAACAATCAAGAGGATAGTAAGGTGTAAATCGCTTATGAAAAGGTGTCAGGGAATAATTACTAGATATATAGAGGTCTTCAGAGGTTAAGAAAAGGAGTTAAGGAGCGTACTGACCTCAAAAGAATATCTATCTAGGAAGGAAGGAAGGAAAAAGGAAGGAAGGAAGGAAGGAAGGAAGGAAGGAAGGAGGAGGAGGAGGAGGAGGAGGAGGAGGAGGAGGAAAATGAGAAGGAAAAAATGAAGAATGAGAAGAAGAAAAAGAAGGGAAAAAGAAAAGACAAAAGAATGATGAACAAATAGGACTGAAAGAAGAAAATTTCCATTAAAAAAAAAAAAAAAAAAGATTTTCCACATCACGGAAAACAACATCCCCCCACCCACATCCACACGAACACCAACATCCACACCAACACAAAACTCAGTAAATCCTATTAATATTAAAAGAAAAAACACAAAACCCAGGTAACCCTCTTAATAAAAACAAGAATAAGAAAACTACGTACGACGTGGGTTAAGACACAAAGAAAAAGCCTTGAGAACTCTTTTTGCCCTTGGGAGAAAGAGCATCTGTCCATCTCCTATGAAATGTAAAAATCTTGGGCGAGAAATATTCATCGCCATCGCGAGAAATATTCATCTCTCTATCTCGTATTTCTGTGCCGTGTGAGACTAGCGGAATGGTGGGCACTTCGTCTGCTGTTTTTCTTATCCTTACTCATTCTCTCTGGCTGTCTGTCTGTCTCTCCAATGCTCCTACGATTATCCTTTTTCTTATAGTTCATCATCAACCATCACCTTCATTTCCTTTTTTTTCTTATTATTATTAAAACTTGCCACGTCCTTGTGGGAAGTTCTCTTTTATTATTATTATTATTATTATTATCATTATTACTGTCATACTACTACTACTACTACCACCGGTACTACTACTACTACTACTACTACCACCGGTACTACTACTACTACTACTACTACTACCACCGGTACTACTACTACTATTACTACCACAACAACAATTACTACTACTACCGGTACTACTACTACTACTGCAATAACTATAACTACTACTATAACTACCACAACAACAATTACTACTACTACTACTAACAACTACTACTACTACTAATTTCAGCCCAATATTTTCAGCTCTAAAATAAAAACTCAGAATGGTGTGAGAATTTAATATTATGGTTTTAGCTGTTTCGGGGTTTGTTCTAATTCGACAAAAATTGGATATACATGACTCCTGGCTTTTTTTTTTTTTTGAGTTAATATAATCTTTCAATATATTTTATTCTATCAACACCTGAGGGATTTTGGGGGGGCACGTTTCGGTCGATTTTTTTTTTTTTTTTTTTTATAACTTGGTACTTTATCGTTTTAATTTGAAAAATTTAATTTGTCTGCAGGAAAGTATTGGTTATAGTTATTTCGGAGTTTGTTCCCGCTGAAATAAGATAAATAAATAAATAAATAAATAAATAATGATGGATGCAGGAATACTAACAATTTAATTTTCTTAAATTTGTGACCTGATTTTAATTTTCTCTTAAGTTAACACTGCTTTTTCTTTGTGTGTGTGTGTGTGTGTGTGTGTGTGTGTGTGTGTGTGTGTGTGTGTGTGTGTGAAGTTTGATCTGGACCTTCTTATATGTCCTTAATATTCTGCTTTATTAAGAAAGTTTTGACTTTGTTATGACAGGGATGATTTTCATTGCCCGACGGAATGATTTAAAAAAAATAATAATTTATCTACTCATTGGAAGGTTTGGTCTGAGTTTTCTTATAATTTTCATTGCATATTTTTCAAGGTAATTTTACTTTCTGGAAGACAGGGAATAGTTTCGTTATCTAAGGATTATTTATCGTTTTTGAGGCTTATGGATTTTTTCTTATATTTTCATGAAAATTTTCGTAACAAATCTTTGCCTTTTAATAAATTGGGAATATTTTCGTTATTTGAGGACCTATTTCATTTATTTACTTTTTTATTTTTGAGATTTGTTTTGGATTATGTTCTTTTTCTTGATATTTTTCTTAGGATATCTAAGCCTTTCAAAACATTGGGAATAATTTCGTTTCTGACCAAGTTTTTCATCACATGTTGAAAGGCATGATTTCCACTCTTTCCTGGATATTTATAGGATATATTTTCTGGGCACTTTTCTGAACATCTCAAGATATTTTTCCTGATTATTTTTTTCTTGACATTTTCTTGATATTTTTTCAAAATTTCGGTTTTTATCTATTTCCTGGATATTTTTTGATATTTTCTGCTTTTGTTTATAATTTCATTTTTTTTTTCTTCTGACTATTTGTTGTGGACATTTTCTTTACATTTTTATGGATATTGTCTGGATATTTTTTTTAAATAATATCTCTGGGTATTTTTTCTTGGCATTTTTTCTGGATACTTTTTCTGACAAATTTCAGTATATTTTTGAGGACATTTTTTTCTGCATATTTTTTCCCCGCATTTTTCTGGATATTTTTCTTTATACTTTCTGGATTTTTTTCTTTATATTTTCTGGATATTTTGTACATATTTTTTTTGGACATATTATATTTTTAACTGTTTTTTTCTGGATATATTTTCCGGATGATTTTTTTCTTCGACACAACGCATTTTTCTTGATATTTTCTTCTGGACATTTTTCTGGACTTTCGATATATTTCCTTAGTATTTTTTATATTCATTCTTAGATCTTTAGTGGAAAAGTTTCTAGAGAAGCGAAAGAAGTTGTATGCGGCTTTCATGGATTTGGAGAAAGCATATGACAGGGTGGATAGACAAGGATTGTGGAAAGTATTAAGAATATATGGAGTAGATGGAAAGTTGTTGAATGCTGTGAAGAGTATGTATGATGGTGCTAAGGCTGCAGTGCGTGTGGATGGTGAACTAAGTGAATTTTTCTCTTTGGAGGTTGGGTTGAAACAGGGATGTGTCATGTCTCCATGGTTGTTCAATCTGTTCATGGATTGGGTAATAAAGAGGTACAAGGTAGGATAGTGGATGTTGGAGTGGCCCTGGTGAGAGAGGATAGTGTTTGGAAACTCCCTGTACTGTTGTTTGCAGATGATACTGTGTTGTTGAGTGAAGATGAAGGGGAGCTGCAAGGCTTCGTGGATGAGCTTGGAAGAGTGTGTAAGAAACTGAATCTAAAGGTGAAAGTAGGGAAGAGTAAAGTGATGGTCTTTGAGAGAGAGTGGAAGTCAGTGAATGTACAGTGAGGTTGGATGGTGAGGAATTGGAAAATATGAGTAACGTTTAAGTACTTGGGTAGTGTGATGAGTAAGGATGGAGGTTTGGAGGGTGAAGTGCTGGAAAGGGTACAGCAGGGAAGAAGAGGAGTTGCTGGTTCTTTGAAAGCAGTGAAGTAAGAAACAGGGAAGTGACCATGGAAGTGATGAAAAAGTTACTACATGACAGTATTGTGATACCAACTCTAACGTATGGACGTGAAGCTTGGACGTTGTTGGAAGGACACAAGATCAAGAGTGAGAGCAGTGGAGAATGAGTTATTTAAGAGGAGCCTGTGGAAGTCACATGGAGAGACAGGCTGACGAATGAGGATATAAAGGGAGGCATTGTGGTGTGGATGTGGATGTGATAAGAAGCGTTATGAGGAATACACTGAGGTGGTTTGTGGCCATGTGGAGAGGATGGAGGGTGAAAAGACTGGACGAAGAGAGTGTATGTGAGTGAGGTGGAGGGGAGAGGGAGGGGGAGGCCGAGGATGAGATG
>NC_137069.1:5836698-5848736 GCF_032717465.1 Coenobita brevimanus | reverse complement strand
CATCATCATCCCAACCATGATGATCAATATTATGAGAGTTAGACAGACAGATCTGGAGGGGAGGAGGAAGGAAACGTGGGGGAAGGAGACACAAATGCTGGGGGAGGGAAGATGGAGAGAAGGGAGGGAAGAGTTGTCAGATAGCATCATCATGTCATCATCATCTTCATCAAGAACCATCATCATCATCATCATCTTCATCAGAACCATCATCATCATCATCAACCCATTTTGAGACACAGGAAACGAAATAAAGGAAACGGGAGGAAACAAGGTAGGAGGAGAGAAAAGTCGGTGAGATTGAGGGAGGAAGGCGGAGTAACAAAACTGATTAGAGAAAATGGGAAGTTAAATCTAAACACGCGAGAAAACTAAGCAATACTGGGTAACTTAAATAATCATCCGCCAAGCTGTTATATGGCCTTAGCCCGCATTCGCCTGGGGTGTCGCTCCTCATGGGGAAGTCACCGGACAACCGACCTCCAACAGGCCACGTAAACTCTGTCCACAATCCCATGGATGAAGCATTATCCCATCACATCATTAACTTCCCAGATTGTGCCACCTTCAGACCCCGTGGATTATTGTTTTCTGCTTTGTATACCTACGTCATGACAAATATAAGCTGTACATCTAACCCTATCCACTCATACGCTGATTCCACCCTTCACTTTTCCATTCGGTTCCCACAGCGTCCATCTTAGCAGTTACTTCATCAAACAATGGAAGAGTCTATGGCACACCTACTGTCTGACTTGGCTCGTATCTCTGACTGGGATAAAAGTAATCTTCTTGTTTTTAATAAATCACACGCTCAGTTCTTACACATATCAACCCGATAAAATCTAAAACCTGAGTACATACAGTATATATATATATATATATATATATATATATATATATATATATATATATACTGTATATAAAATCTGCTTCCAAGAAATTAGGTGTGCTACGCCGACTCCGTACCTTCTTTACCCCTGCACAGAGTTGACTTTATACACGGGTTTTATTAGCCTCTGTGTAGAGTACAACTCCCATGTGTGGGGAGGCTCCGCACATAGGCTACAGCTCTTCTCAACAAGGTAAGAGTCAAAGAATTTTCGTCTCATTAACTCTCCTGTTACTGACTCCCTTGAACCTCTGTCTCTTTACTTACTGCACTGTTGCATCTTCTATCTCTTTTCTATCGATACTTCAATGGTCACTGCACCTCTGAACTGTCTGCTTGCATCCCTCCACCTGTACGATGGGCACGTAGCACGTCTAGCAGCAAACTTTTCGTCACTTTTCTGGCCCAACTCTCCTAACTCAAGAGTTAATCGTTACTTCCAGTCCTTCATTTATGTAAGAGGTCAGCTCTGTCTGTATTTCCACCACGTCCTATGATTTCCATTATTTCAAATGCAGTGTGTCCAGGCATCTCGACATGGACGGATCTTGAATTTGGCTTTATGTTGTATTTTTTTTTTTCCCTTGGAGGGAATAGGTTGCGGAGCTGCTGGCCTTTTGGTACCTTCTTCCTTGCATAAAAGAAAAACTCGACGACATTTCTCACCCCTTCACCCAGACTCCATTTTCATTGTAATGCCCTTGCACTAGGACAATGATGGAACATTATGGTATATCTATCTATCTATCTATTGCCAGACGCCTCAATCCCGTTTGGGGTTGGCCACAAACAAATAGCCTCCAAGTCGCCCTGTCCCCCACCATTTCACTGCCCTGCTTCCAACTCACCCCCCTTTCTCATATACCTCTCCACCCCCATCCCTCCATCTCATCCTCTGCCTCCCCCTCCCTCTTCTCCCTTCCACCTCACTCATTTATACACTCTCTTCATCAGTCTTTCACCCTCCATCCTCTCCACATGGCCAAACCACCTAAGTGTGTTCCTCATAACACTTTCTATCACATCCACATCCACACCACAACGCTCCTTTATATCCTCATTCGTCAGCCTGTCTCTCCACGTGACTCCACGGGCTCCTCTTAAATAACTCATTTCCACTGCTCTCCTCTTGACTTGTGTCCTTCCAACAATGTCCAAGCTTCACTTCTCCGTACGTTAGAGTTGGTATCACAATACTGTCATGTAGTAACTTTTTCACTTCCATGCTCACTTCTCCTGTTTCTTATCACTGCTTTCAAAGAACCAGCAACCTTTCTTCCCTTGCTTGTTCCCTTTCAAGCACTTCACCCTCCAAACCTCCATCCTTACTCATCACACTACCCAAATACTTAAACGTAATCACATTTTCCAATTCCTCACCACCCAACCTCGCTGTACATTCACTAACTTCACCTCTCTCAAAGACCATCACTTTACTCTTCCCTACATTCACCTTTAGGTTCCGTTTCTTACACACTCTCTCAAACTCATCCACCAAGCCTTGCAGCTACCCTTCGTCTTCACTCAACAACACAGTATCATTTGCAAACAACAGTACAGGAGTTTCCAAACACTATCCTCTCTCACCAGGGCCACTCCAACATCCACTACCCTACCTTGTACCTCTTTTATTACCCCATCCATGTACAGATTGAACAACCATGGAGACATGACACATCCCTGTTTCAAACCAACTTTCAAAGAGAAAAATTCACTTAGTTCACCATCCACACGCACTGCAGCCTTCGCACCATCGTACATACTCTTCACAGCATTCAACAATTTCCCATCTACTCCATATGGTATATATATATATATATATATATATATATATATATATATATCATCATCATCATCAGCCGTTTGAGTATCCACTGCAGGACTGGCCCATCCCGACCGAAGTCGAGACGATACAGCCAATGTATCTCTACCAAGTGGCTTAGGCTGTCTGGTAGAGATTGTATGTAGGGTGAGAAGTGCTTGTAAGTGTAACTGTAGTGTTGGAGTGGCTTTGGATGTGTGTGTAGTCTGTGAACCAAGTGTAATCGGCCCGCACAAGCCGACTGGGTGCAAGCATACTTTACATTTAGCGACACTGGTTCAACCACAGCACCCCTTGTGTCCGCCAATGCAGTACGTGGCCGGGTGAACACTCCCAAAGTTTATAACCCTGGCGGGGCGAGAACCCTGGTCCACCCGTGTACGAAACGCACACTCTACCACTGTACCACAGAGGCTCCATATATATATATATATGGAGCCTCTGTGTACAGTGGTAGAGTGTGCGTTTCGCACGTTGGTGAGCGCGGGTTCGCCTCCCGCCAGAGTTGTAAAAACTTTGGGAAGCGTTCACCAAGCCACTTGCTACTTTGGCGGACACAAGGGGTGCTGTGGTTGAACCAGTGTCGCATACTAGTATGCTTGCACCCAATCGGCTTAAGGCGGGCCAATTATACTTGGTTCTGAACTTCACACACATCCAAAGCCACTACAACACTACAATCACACTCACAAGCACTTCTCACCCTACATACAGTCTCTACCAGACAGCCTAAGCCACTGGGTAGAGATACATTGGCTGTATCGTCCCTGCTTCGGTAGGGATAGGCCGGTCCTGCAGTGGACCTCAACGGCTGATGTTGATGATGATGATGATATATATATCTATATATATAGATATATATATATATATATATATATATATATATATATATATATATATATAATCTCTCTACTGCATCTCTGTTCATTACTGTACATGTAATGGTAATTGTTTCTATACGTTTTTGCCATATACAGTGTGTCACTGTAACTCTTTTCTCTCACGCACCCTTCCCTGCTTGGCCTTCAGCGACATTGTTCTCCAGAGTGTTGGGGGCTTGTACTGAAGGGAAAATAAGAACCTAAATTAAAAAAAAAAAAAATCTTTTTCTCTTCCCTCTACTCTTCCCTTCCGTTCCTTCCTCTTCTCCCCACCCCACTTTTCTCCCTTCTTAACCCCTTCAGCCAATCGACGTATTTACTTTGTTCTTGATATTTGCAAGAGATTTTCTTCACTTTAAGATTCCCCCCTCCTTTTTTTTTTTTTTTTGTTACTCAGAAGGGATTACGAAGTTTCCCTATACCTCTTTACTAGAAAATCATTTCCCTTTGCAGTGAAAAATCATCTACATATATCAGGACTAATAAAAAAGAAAAAATGACACCGAACTGAATAGACTAATTCTTCTTCCCTTCCCCCCTTCCCTCTTCCTATTTCCATTTTTTTTCCCTTTTTCCCTCCTCATCTTCTTGCCTCTTTTTTCATCTTGATTGCTGACCTATGGCAACAAATAGAAATATGGTGCTAAGCACAAAGAAGTGGTATGGAAAGGATGTTAAGCCGCAGAACTCTTATCCTGCCACTGAGCTACGTAATATTGGCTGGAAAAGGAAAAAAAAAAAAAAAACTACATCTGCCCCCATAAGACAGAAAACACCAATATAGACAGAAGTGTTAGATAAAGAGTCGTATCTTAAGTGGCTCTGGAGATATCGTAGCCTGGTTTTACGGGGTTGGAGGGGATGCAGTAATGTAATGGTGGGGTTGGAGGGGGTGCAGTAAGGTAATGGTGGGGTTGGAGGGGATGCAGTAAGGTAATGGTGGGGTTGGAGGGTGTGAAGTAAAGAAATGGTGGGGTGGGCGGGGACGCTGTATTGTAATGGTGGGGTTGGAGGGGATGCAGTAATGTAATGGTGGGGTTGGACGGGATGCAGTAATGTAATGGTGGGGTTGGTGGGGTGCAGTAATGTAATGGTGGGTTTGGTGGGGGTGCAGTAATGTAATGGTGGGGTTGGACGGGGTGCAGTAATGTAATGGTGGGGTTGGATAGGATGCAGTAAGGTAATGGTGGGGTTGGACGGGATGCAGTAAGGTAATGGCGGGGTTGGACGGGGTGCAGTAAGGTAATGGTGGGGTTGGACGGGATGCAGAAAGGTAATGGTGGGGTTGGACGGGGTGCAGTAAGGTAATGGAGGGGTTGGATGGGGTACAGTAATGTAATGTAATGGTTGGGTTGGAGGGGCTGCAGTAAGGTAATGGTGGGGTTGGACGGGATGCAGTAAGGTAATGGTGGGGTTGGACAGGATGCAGTAAGGTACTGGTGGGTTTGGTCGGGGTGCTGTAAGGTATTGGCGGGGTTGGAGGGGGTGCAGTAAGGTAATGGTGGGGTTGGAGGGGGTGCAGTAAGGTAATGGTGGGGTTGGAGGGGGTGCAGTAAGGTAATGGCGGGGTTGGACAGGATGCAGTAATGTAATGGTGGGGTTGGACTGGATGCAGTAAGGTAATGGTGGGGTTGGACAGGATGCAGTAAGGTAATGGCGGGGTTGGACGGGATGCAGTAGGGTAATGGTGGGGTTGAACTGCGTGCAGTTGGGTAATGGTCGGATTGGACGGGGTGCAGTAAGGTAATGGTGGGGTTGGAGGTGCAATAAGGTAATGGTGGGGTTGGACAGGGTGCAGTGGGGTAATGATGGGGCTGGACGGGGTGCAGTGGGGTAATGGCGAGGATGGACGGGGTGCAGTGGGGTAATGGCGGGGTTGAACGGAGTGTGTTAGGGTAACGGTGGTCTTCGACAGGGTGTAGTGGGGTAATGGAGGGGTTGGTTGTGCTGTACTAGGGTAATGGCGTGGTTGAACGGGGTATAGTAGGGTAATGCTTTGGTTAGACGGGGTGCAGTGAGGTAATGGTGGGGCAGGGCGGGGGCAGTGGAAGAATGCTGGGGTTGGACAGGGAGTCGTGGGGTAATGATGGGGTTGGGTGGGGTGCAGTGGGGTGGTGCTGGGTTTTGAAGTGGTGCAGAGGGTTATGTTGGGGTTGGACGGGGTGCAGCAGGGTAATGGCTTGATTGGATGGGTGCATTGGGGTAATGGCGGGGTTGGACAGGGTGCAGGGGGCAATGATGGGATTGAACGGCATGCAGTGGAGTAATGGTTGGGTTGGGCGGGGTGCAGTGTTGTAATGTGGGGGTTTGGGAGGGGTGTAGTGGGGTAAGGGCGGTGTCGGTCAGGGAACATTGGGGTTATTGCTGGGTTCTGCGGGGTGCAGAAGTGTAATGGCAGGGTTAGGTGGAGTGCAGTGGGGTAATGGCGAGGTTTTGAGGGGTACGGTGAGGTAATGGTGGGTTTCAGCGAGGTTTAATGGGGTAAAGACTGTGGTGGGTGAAACGCTGTGAGGTAATAGCGAGGTTTAGTGGGGCACCGTGGGATAAGGACGGAGTTGGGTGGGATGCAGCATGGTAAGGGGGAGGGGGTTGAAGTGGTTGCAGTAAGGTAGTGACGATGTTTGGTGGGATGTGTGGGATTCGATGGGATACGGGTGGGGATGGGTGGGGTGCTGAGGGAAAACTGCGGGGATATGTGTTGCAGTGGGATAAGAATGGGGTTTGTGGGGGTGAAGTAGGGTAATGACAGGGTTGGGTCGGGTGCACTAGTGTTAACGGCGGGAAAGGGTGGGGTGCAATCGGAAAAGGCGGGGTTGGGTGGGGTGCAGTGAGGTAAGGAATGTGTTTTTTTTGAGGTAAGGGCTGGGCTGGGTGGGGTGCAGTGGGGGCGGGGCAGGGTTAAATGAGGTGTAATGGGGTACGGACATGGTTTGACGCGGTGGATGAGGGTGATGGTGAGGTTGGCTGGGGTGCGATGGGGTATTGGCAGAGCTGTTTGGGGTGTAGTGCAGTAATGATGGGGTTAGAAGGGATGCAAATGAGTATTGGTAGGCTTGGCCTCTTGCAGTGGGATAATATTGGGGTTGGGTGGGGTGCACTGGGACAACGGAGAGGTTTCGTGGGATACATTAGGGTAAGACTGAGGTTGTGTGGGGAGCAGTGGGACTGTCAGGACTCTAAAATATCATAAAACACTACAGAATAGCTAACTAACGTATATATGTAATACAAAGGTTAGTGCCGTATATTAGTAGCTGTTATGTAGTGTGTTATGATACTTTAGTGTCCTGACAGGACAAGGTCTAAGTAGGGTGAGGTGCACTTGGGTTTGGTCAGGTTTGGATGAGATGTAGTGGGGTAAAGGGTTAGTTGGGTGGGGTGAAGTGGGGTACAGACGGGGCTGGGTGGGGTGAAGTGGGGTACAGGCGGGGTTGGGTGGGGTGAAGTGGGGTACAGGAGGGGATGGATGGGGTGAGGTGGGGTACGGGCGGGGTTGGGTGGGGTGAAGCGGGGTAAGGCTAGGGCTGCGTAAAGCAGCAGGGGGTGTAGGGCATGGTTAGGTGTGTGAAAATGCTGGAGTGAGTGGGGAGAGTGGGGTATGATAGGAAAGATAGGGTAGAGTATGTTGTGGTCGTGTAGGTTGGACCTGATTAATGGTGGGGTTGACTGAAGCGGAGTGGGGTGATTTGACAGGTTAGGTAAGGATGGATGGGTTGAAGTAGGGCAGTGTGGGGGTTGAGTGAGGTGGAGTGGGGGAAAACAGACAGGTGGGGTAGGGTAGTGCATGGTGGGGTTGGGGGAGGTGGAATGGGGGAAAGGTGGGGTTGAGTGGGGCATATCAGACAGGTAATTTGGGGCAGAGTATGGTAAGATTGGGTTGGTATCGACTTTGGTAATGAAGAGGTTGACTGGGGTGGAGTGGGGGGTTATACTGACAGGTAAGGTAGGGTAGATTATGGCTGGGTTAAGTGGGGTTCAGGAGGGTAAAACCGATCAGTGAGGTAAGACACATTATGGCGGGGTTGTGTGGGGTGGACTTGGTTAATAGTGGAATGAGGTGGGGTGGGGCAGTATGGAATATGGATTGAGGTTAATGAACACAATAAAATAGTTGAGGATTTAAATTAATAATAAAAATATGAAAAACACCACAAATAATAAAATAATAATAATAATAATAATAATAATAATAATAATAATGATAATAATAGTAATAATAATAACAATAATAATAATAATCATCATCATCATCATTATCATCATCATCATCATAATATTAAGAATAATAATAATAATGATACAAATAATAATAAAGAACAAGAAGAAGAAGAACAAGAACAAGAAGCAGAAGAAGAAGAAGAAAAAAAAGGAGGAGAACAAGAAAAGAAGAAGAAGAAGAAGAAGAAGAAGAAGAAGAAGGAAGAGGAAGAAGAAGAAGCGGAAGAAGAAGAAGAAGAAGAAAAAGAAGAGGAAGAAAAATATGATGATAAAGAAGAAGAAGAAAATGAAGAAGAAGAAGAAGAAGAGGAAGAAAAAGAAGAAGAAGAAGAAGAACTAGAAGCAAGACGAAAATATTACTGCTACAACTACTGCTACTACTTTTTTTTTTTTTATGCGAGGAAGAAGGAACCAAAGGCCATGAGCCCGCAGTAACAGTTCCCTCCAAGAGAAAAACAAAATACAATATAGAGCCAAATTCAAGATCCGATCATTTTGAGATGCCTGGACACACTGCGTTTGAAAGACTGGAGATCATAGGCAGCAGGAAATACAGACAGAGGGAGACAGTTCCAGAGTTGACCTGTTGCATAAATGAAAGACTGGGAGTAACGGTTAATTCTTGCATTAGAGAGTTGGACAGAAAAAGGATGAGAGTCTGCTGCCAGACGGGTGCTACGCGCCCGTCGTAGAAGGTGGAGGAATGCAAGCAGACAGTTCAGAGGAGCAGTGACCATTAAAGTAGCGATAGAAAGAGATAAAGATGCAACAGTGCGGCGAAGAGACAGAGGTTGAAGGAGTCAATAAGAGGAGGAGAGTTAATGAGACGAAAAGCCTTTGACTCCACCCTATTGAGAAGAGCTGTATGAAGGGAGCCTCCCCACACATGAGAGTTGTACTCCACACAGGGGCGGATAAAACCCCTGTATAGAGTCAACAATTGCGCAGGGGTAAAGAAAGAGCGGAGTCGGCTTAGCACACCCAATCTCTTGGAAGCAGATTTTACAAGAGATGTAATATGATCTTTCCAAGATAAGTCCCGAGTAAATGAAACCCCAAGCATGTTCAAGGATGATGTAGGATTAAGTTGAATATTATTAAACATTGGTGGGTATACCTGTGGAAGATTTTGTCGGGTTGAAAGGTGTAAGAACTGAGTCTTAGATGCATTAAAGACAACCATATTATTTTTACCCCAGTCAGAGATACGAGCCAAGTCAGACATTAGGTGTGCCAGCAGCCTCATCCCTTGTTTCTTGAAGTAACTGTTGAGATGGGCGTTGCGGGAACCGAATGGAAAGGTGAAGGGTGGAGTCATCAGCGTATGAGTGGATAGGGTTAGATGTACAGCTTAGAAGATCATTGATGAATAAAAGGAAGAGAGTTGGTGATAGGACAGAGCCCTGAGGAACACCACTGTTGATAGATCTAGGAGAAGAACGATGGCCGTCTATAACAGCGGCTATAGAACGACCAGAAAGGAAGCTAGCGATGAAGGCACAGATAGAAGGATAGAAACCGTAGGAGGGCAGTTTGGAAATTAAAGACTTATGCCAGACTCGATCGAAAGCCTTCGAGATGTCAAGTGCAATGGCAAAGCTTTCGCCAAAGTCCCGAAAGGAGGATGACCAGGAGTCTGAAAGGTAGAGAAGATCGCCAGTGGAGCGTCCCTGACGGAACCCATACTGACGATCGGAAAGAAGGTTGTGATAGGAAAGATGCCTTAAAATTATTCTATTAAGAATTGACTCGAAAACTTTTGAAATACAGGACGTTAAAGCAATTGGACGATAGTTGGAGGGTTGGGAGTGGTCACCCTTCTTTGGGACTGGCTGAATGAGAGCAAACTTCCAGCAAGAAGGAAAGGTACAAGTTGACAGACAAAGACGAAAGAGTTTGCCTAGGCAGGGTGTAAGCACAGAAGCACAGTTCTTGAGAACAACAGGAGGGACCCCATCAGGCCCATATGCCTTGTTAGTACTGAGGCCAGTGATGGCAGAAAATACATCAACTGAAGAAATTTTAATGTCAGCCATGAGGAAGTCAGAGGGTGGAAGTGATGGAGGAACAGCACCGGAATCGTCTAAGGTAGAATTGGAGGAGAAAGTCTGTGCGAAGAGATCTGCTTTAACAGTAGAAGAAATAGCTACAGAACCATCAGAGTAGAAAAGAGGAGGGAAGGATGATGAGGTAAAGTTGTTAGAAAGATTTTTGGCAAGATGCCAGAAGGAGCGGAAGAATTCGAGTTGGAGAGTTGAGAGCATTTAGTATGGATGAAATTATTTTTAGTAGAAGCGAAGAACAGACTTAGCACGATTCCGGGCAGAAACGTAAAGATGATGTGATTCAGGGGTGGGTTGGCTCCGGTACCTTTTGTAGGCCCTCTCCTTGTTGCGGACAGCATTAGAACAAGCGTGATTAAACCAAGGCTTTCTTGCATTAGTCAAAGGATATGAGAAAGGAATGTATGCTTCCATGCCCGAGAGAATAACCTCTGTAATGCGCAAGGCACACTCAGATGGCTCACGGCCATGAAAGCAATAATCATTCCAGGGAAAATCAAAGAAGTACTGCCTGAGGGCCTCCCAGTCTGCGGCTCCAAAATGCCACAGACGACGTTTCCCTGGAGGGTCCACAGGCCGTACCGGAGTGATAGGACAGGTTAAGGTAATAAGGTTGTGATCGGAGGAGCCCAACGGAGAGAAAAGATTAACAGAGTAAGCAGAAGGATTAGTTGTGAGGAAGAGGTGAAGTATGTTGGAGCTCTCTCCAAGGCGGTCAGGGATACGGGTAGGGTGCTGTACAAGCTGCTCTAGGTCATTAAGGATAGAAAAGATGTAGGCTTGTTCACCAGGTGGATCCGTGAAAGGAAAAGGGAGAGCCAAAGGTGGTGGTGAACATTGAAATCTCCAAGAATGGAGATTTCAGAGAAAGGAGAAATGGATAGAATGTGTTCCATCGTAGAAGTAAGATAGTCGAAGAATTTTTGATAGTCAGTAGAATTAGGGGATAAGTAAACAGCACAGATATATTTAGTCAGAGAATGACAGGAAAGCCGAAGCCAGAGTGTGGAGAATTCAGAAGAATCAAGTTCAGGAACACGAGAGCAAGATATGTCGTTGCGTATATATACACAACAGCCACCTTTGGCTTTGAAATGAGTATAGAGAAAGTAGGAGGATACAGAAAAGGGTTTGCTGTCAGTTGCCTCAGACAGCTGAGTCTCCGTTAGAAAAAGAAGGTGAGGTTTAGAGGAGGAGAGGTGGTGCTCAACAGAGCGAAAGTTAGAGGAAAGGCCGCGAATGTTGCAGAAATGAAGAAGAAGAGAGTCAGACAGTGGTTCCAGGCATCTTGAGTCGTCACCGGGAGAGGGGCAGATGGTGGGGGCATTTATGGTCCCCCCCCCTGGGGACTCCGAGGCTTGGTAAAACGACGCCATTTTGGGTAAATTTTGAATAGGAAGTGTAGTGTGTACTGTGCATGTAGTTTGGTGAAGATAGTTAGAGAAATTTGTACTGGAGAGCATGCTGGCCTACTCTCTGTGTAACTGAGACACTGAAAGTTCAGCAAAGGGGGATGATCTGGAACTAGTCCTGAGGGCTGATGAAACAGGAGCTCCAGCACTCCCTGTCATCAGCTTTCCATCCACCTCGGGAGTACTGCCCTGCTCGACTGGTGCTACAGTCTACTCCTACCACTACTACTACTCCTACCACTACTACCACTACTACCACTACTGCTACTACTACTACTAAAAATAATAACACTCATCTTAAATGTCAGGATCAACTGCCTAGCCCCGAGCTCCTACGCTCCTCATGGGGCAATGTAGGATTGGATGATGGATGGATGTTTAACAATAATAATAATAATAACAATATTGCATCCTCTTACTCCAAAAGTCAGATGTGAAAATAAACTATCTCCAATACGCTGTGATAAGGATTAGTTGGCAAACGGTGGTACACCAAAGAATAAACAAAAACAATAAATAAATAAACACCTTTAATAATTAGGAGCAACAGGTGCGAGCAGAGTAAGAAAGGCAAGGTGCAAGGGAAGAGAGTGAGAGCAGAAAAAGATGGGAGATGAGGAGGTTTAGTGTGTGTGTGTGTGTGTGTGTGTGTGTGTGTGTGTGTGTGTGTTTATCCCAGCAGCTGATGTCTTCCTGTTTTTGCAACCAGCCACACAGGAAGAAGAGAGTTATTTTGGTTTGACCTGGCAA
>NC_137069.1:5826698-5829198 GCF_032717465.1 Coenobita brevimanus | reverse complement strand
ATGTTGATGTGACATAGTTGCTTGCTCTTTCTACGATCTGGTGTGGCGATGACATAGTTGACATCACTGAGTTTCTTCTCCACGAAATAAGGACCACTAAACTTGGCTTGAAGAGGTTGCCCATGAACTGGTAGCAGAATCAAAACCTGATCTCCTGGCTGAAAGTGGCGTAACGTGGACTTCTTATCATACCAAGTCTTCATCTTCTCCTGAGCAGCTCCTAAATTCTCTCTCGCCAGCTGTAAAGCAGTGGACAGCTGTTCTTTGAACTTCATCACATACTCCAGCAGGTTGACGTCGTCTTCCTCCGACAGCCAGCATTCCTTGAGTAACTTAAGGGGTCCTCTTACTTCATGGCCAAACAGTAGTTCAAAAGGTGAGAAGCCCAGTGATTCATTTGGAGATTCTCTTGCAGCAAACACAACGAATGGAAGACCTTTATCCCAGTCTTTCTGATGTTCCAAACAGTATTTCTTGAGCATCGATTTGAGTGTTTGATGATATCTCTCCAACGCTCCTTGGGTCTGGGGATGGTAAGCTGAAGACGTGATCTGGGTGATGCCCAACTCTTTCAGAGACTGCTTGAAAACATTTGACATGAAATTACTTCCCCGGTCTGACTGTACCTCCTTGGGCAGACCAAACTTTGTGAAGAACCCTAGCATTTCCTTAACCACGTTCTTTGCTGAGATGTTTCTAAGTGGAATGGCTTCAGGATTACGAGTAGCCATATCAATCATGGTCAACACATAAGAAAATCCTGAAGAAGTCTTAGGAAGAGGGCCCACAATATCCACCAACACACGGGTGAAAGGCGCCTCAAAAGGAGGAATGGGAACTAGAGGTGCAACCTTTTCGGTCTGATTACACTTCCCCACAACTTGACAGGTGTGACAAGACTTACAATACCAGGAAACATCCCTGAAGATACCTGGCCAGTAGAAGTGTTTCAAAATGCGTGCCACAGTCTTCCTCACTCCAAGGTGTCCTGCCAAACTGGAATCATGAGCCACTCTAATGATATCCTGCCTACAAACACGAGGGATGACAACTTGATGTACAACCTCCCATTCACAGTCGGCTGATGCTGTTGGGGGTCTCCACTTCCTCATAAGTACTCCTGACTTTACATAATAACAAGTAGAAGCACCGGCTGACTCTTCTTCACTGTAAGCAGAGTTAGCTAGACCTTTCAACTCAGGGTCAGCAACCTGCAACTCAACCAACTCTTGACGAGACAAATTATCAACACTACGGGGTACTGCCTCATCTGGTGAGTGGTCCAAATTAGCAAGAAAAGTGTCAGCTAGGATAACATCATCATCATCATTATCCTCTAAATCACCAGTAACTTTAGACTTGGCCCTAGTGACAGCACATGCAGGGAACACATCAGGGACATCACAATCCTGGGACACAGCCACTGGCTCACTAAACAACTGAGGAGCTGGACACACTTGCCTTCCACCAATATCATTTCCAAGTAAGAAAGTTACACCTGACATTGGGAGTGTCTCAACCAACCCAACCATAACGGAACCATTAACAAAACCAGACTCTAAATTCACTCTGCACAGAGGGACAGAGAAGTAATTATTCCCTACACCTTGTAAGATTACAGTTTCATCAGAGGAATTAACATTAGAGCCTAGAACACTGGTCAGCATAAGGGATTGGCAAGCACCTGTGTCACGATATATTTTAACTGATTTCCTGTCATTACTGTCCAGAGGACTGACAAAACCATCAGACAGGAAATTAGCACATGAACTCTTGAGAGTGTCACCCACGTTACTGCTCAAAAGAGGAGCTCCATCATGAGAATTTAAGTTACCCCTCAAAGCAGGTTCAGTTAACTCAGTTAAAGAATTCTGGGAACTCTCAAGAGTGGACACTAGACCAATTGACTGAATATTTAAAGACTCCTTTTTGTTCACATCACGCTGTCTCCTGAAACATCTCTCCGTAGTATGACCAAGCTTACTACAATAAGTACATTTACTTTTCTGAAATCTAGAGGTGAAGCTGGTATTTACTTCTTGAGAAACATCATCCTTATTCTCTTTCCTGTTACCTGTACTCTGAGTAGAGGCAACGTACTTACTCTCAGCTTTCCCTTTTTCTCTAGAATATCTCTTGTGAGTGAGAACATACTCATCAGCTAAAACTGCAGCATCAGACAAATTATCTATTCTTTTCTCATCAAGATATAGGCTTACATCTTTACTAATACACCTTTTGAAATCCTCCAGCAAAATCATCTGCTTAAATTTACCAAAATCAGAATCCACATTCTTAGAATTTAACCACTGCTCTAACAGATCTTCTTTGATTTTTGCATACTCAACATGGGATTGCTTATCTTGCTTGTAAGTTGTCCTAAATTTTACTCTATAGGCTTCAGGAACAAGCTCATAGGCCTTAAGAATCAAGCTCTTAACTACATCATAATTATCAGACTGATCCTGAGGCAAAGATGCATAAGTTACTTGAGCTTTAC
>NC_137069.1:5804198-5821698 GCF_032717465.1 Coenobita brevimanus | reverse complement strand
AGTCCACCCAAGGGTCACTGGTAGACATCAGGGCATCAGGTCATAAGTGCTACACGCTCCAAACCTAAGTCCTCTAGCCAGGGGCAATGCCTTAGCCCTTATTGAGAAAAGGGAACACGGCGTAAACCCCCCCACCCCCCAAAAAAAAGGCGACATCAGAAGGATTTACGTGTATATAACATGGGCGAGGGCAATAAGGTGCAATAAGCAAAATAAATCGCTATGGAAAAGGTGTAACGCATTGTGGTGTGGATGTGGATGTGATAGGAAGCGTTATGAGGAACACACTGAGGTGGTTTGGCCATGTGGAGAGGATGGAGGGTGAAAGACTGACGAAGAGAGTGTATGTGAGTGAGGTGGAGGGGGGAAGGGGAGGGGGAGGCCGAGGATGAGATGGAGGGATGGGGTGGAGAGGTATATGAGAGAGGGGGGTGTGAGTTGGGAGCAGGGCAGTGAAATGGCAGGGGACAGGGCGACTTGGAGGCGATTTGTTTGTGGCCACCCCAAACGGGATTGAGGCGTCTGGCAATAGATAGATAGATAGAAAAGGTGTAATTGAATGTATCAGTGGATGGATGGATTGATAGACAGAAGGAGATAAAGACAGCCAGATAGTCAGGTAGACAGACAGATAATGAGATAGACATATTTATAGGCAGACAATATCCATTGACTGAATAAATGATTGATGAAGGAATGGATGGATGGACGGAGAGACAGACAGCGACTGACTGATACACAGATAAATGCACTATGTGAATATCTAAGTTAATGATAAAGAGAGAGATACAAATAGACAGACAGATATAGATAGACAAATGGGGAAGTAAATGAGAGTTGTGGTACTGAAGTGGATATGACTGGCCATGTAATGATAACAGAGAATAAGAGACTGACTAGGAGAGTGTATGTGAGTGAGGTGGAGGGAGAGGGAGACGGAGAGACCAAGGATGAGGTGGAAGGATGGAATGAAGAGATAATTGAGAGAGGGGATGTGAGTTCGAGGAAGGGCAGTCAAATGGCAGAGGATATGACGATCTGGGGTGATTTGTTTGTGGCACCTCGATTAAGGCGTCCAGTAACATATAGATAGGTAGATAAACAGACAGGTAGGCTGGTAGGTAGTTAGGTATCGGTAGGTAGGCAGAATGAAAAATATGCTGACAGATAAACACAAAGATAGATGCAGACAGAAATCAACCCCCACATCCACCGATAGATGTATAGCTCAAAACATAACACACAGAAAGGCAGAATTTTCTGCATCGACAGTTTTTGTTATTGGCTTCAACTTACAAAAAAACAAAAGAAAAAGAAACAAACTTATGTGCTTATGACGACAATTCCTATATTTAACTCAAGGAGTGATACTCTCGCGTCCGCACCGACAATTATAATAGTTTTACTTGTTTATATTGTATTTTTTTTACACTGAATTGATGATATCGCTTTGATGGCAGTAAAAAAAGTTTTTTTTTTTACATGTTTGTTTTTTAAATCCCTCTCTCTAGCGACGATGACAAAAGTTTAATAATAAGCTTTACGCATTGCTGGAACTGGTGGTGGTGGTGGTGGTGGTGGTGGTGTGTGTGTGTGTGTGTGTGTAGCTTAGGTTGAGGGTATGTGTGCCTGAAACTGTTTGTTTGCTTTGTTTGTGTGTTTGTGCATGTCTGAATGGTTTGTTGCTTGCCGGAATCGTTCGATTCGGCATGCATGTTATTCAGTTCCGTATGTTTGTCTGTCTGTCTGTCTGTCTGTTTGTCTGCACTCTGCAGGTCGCAGTTTTGCGCCATTTTCTGAAAAAAAAAAAAAGAATAAGAAGGTAGATATCCATAACCCTGGAAGCCTATTTTTTTTTTTTTTTTTTTTATCAAAGTCGGTCAAAGGCCCTGGGCTGGGTGGGGGTTGAATCCCTACCTTTAACATGAGGCAGATTTCCAAATAATGTTTCCGTCAATTCTCATTAGATCTTTATGAGATTTTATAGACACACAGTGGGTGGCACGTCACACACAATCGGATCCATCCGGCATGCGCTCTGCCTATGGCAGTTTCATTTAATTGAGTGCGTGCGTGCGTGCGTGTACCCCTGTGTGAGTGCGTGGGTTTGGGAGAGATTTTACAAGAGGAAGCTGCACGGGTTACAGGATCGTATTTAATGGGCACTGTATTTGGAATTAGAATAAGAGTTAGGGTTAGAGTTTGAATTTGAATTAGAGTCAGTTAGAATTAGAGATAAAATTAGAGTTTGAACTAGAGCTAAAATTAGAGTTAAAATTAGGGTTAGAATTTATTAGAATTAAAGTGACAGTATTAACACTCTCAGGCCTGTGTTCTCTTCAGTTAAGAAGGCTCCCAAACACTTCGTTCTTAGCGATTTATTTTCAGATCTGATTGGTTAATGCACTTCTTCAGGTTATGTATTTATGTAAAACTGGACAATATTAGAAGAATTTACATAACACGGTAGAGGACAGTAAGGTGTTATAAACAAACTAAATCGCTTAGGAAAACGTGTTGGGGAGCTTCCTTGAGAATACAGGTCTCAGACTCTTACATCCACTTTCAGCTGATTAAAATGGCCTGGGTTCGTATTCAGGTTGGTTAAGGAGGCTCCCTAATACCTCTTCATTAGCGATTCATTTTTGAATATGGGTGACTAATATCCCTTTGAACGGTATTTATACAGAGTATGGCGATATTGGAGGGATTTATGTAACACAGGCGAGGACAGCAAGGTAAATAAACAAAATAAATCGCTTAGAAGAGAGTGTTAGGGAGCTTCCTTAACGACGAGAATACGGATCCTGGTATGATTTAGAATATAAGAGGACACTAAGGTATAATAAAGTAAATCGCTTAGGAAAAGGCGCTAGGGAGCTTTCCGACGAGAAGACGGGCTCTGGTATAATCTTGAACGTAAAAGGACAGTAAGGTAGAGTAAGCAAACTAAATCGCTTAGGAAAAAGTGTTAGGGAGCTTCCTGGTGGTTCCCGTGACTCCCTCTCAGCTGAACAAAATCGTCTGGTGTGAGGTGGATATACTAGAAAAAAAAAACTGACTAAATAAATTGAAATGTTTTACAGATTTTTTTTTTCTCAGTAAAAACATTAAGAAAAATTAGTACATGCTCGATCAAGGTGTAGGTATTAGAGAGAGAGAGAGAGAGAGAGTTGAAGAGCATAAGAGTGAGGTTTTATGCCCGCCGTAATGGGGAAGGTCTGAAAAAAGCATTTCAAAAGCAGTAGATTAATGAAGGCTTCAATCGTTGTGTTTTGTGAGTGTGTTTGAGAGAGAGAGAGAGAGAGAGAGAGAGAGAGAGAGAGAGAGAGATTCAAAAACGCTATATTAATGGATCCTCCTCTCGAACACACACGCAGACACGCCCTCCCGAATTTTTCACCACTTTCTCCGGACATTTGCCTCAGATACATGAAAGCTATATACATACAGTGAGCTAATAGTGCCGAGAAGAGGATATAGAAGATAGAGATGAGGAGATAGCCTGGAATTGGATATAATGTGGAAGATAGGACGGAAGAGGACCCAGGAAGTTTGAAAACATTTGAAATTTGAAATTACCATACGCTCACCTACACGGCTGACGAGTGAATGTGGCAACAAAAGTTTTGACTGTCTTACCACAAGAGACTAGAAAGGTTTGTGATCATCTATATGTATTTCGACGAAAGTAAAGAAGTGACTCTTGTGAAGGAACAGACGAGACAAAACGAAAAAGTGCACCAAGAGGTAAAACAACGAAACCTGTGATTTTCACCTCTGGAAAATCTTGCAAAGCCACGCACAAGATTTGACTCAAGCCGACCAAGCTGCTCTGCGTATCTCTAAGTAGCATTTAGTGCTCAAAGTTCACAAATCATTTAGTGCCAAGAGTGATTTATTTACCTGATACATCTAATATGGCATCCAGCTCAAGTGTGGAAACATTGTCCCGGGACAATATGCAATCGGCCAGCAGTGAACCATCTCTAACTAACCCAACAAAGGACTATCTCAAGAATTTTAATAAACCGGACCTACAGAAACACTGCCGAGAATTTGGTTTGAAAAATGTGTGGGTTAATAAAGATGAGTTGATAAATATGATTATGGATAATACCAACACTGCAGTGGCTGACACTAACATCAGTTCATGCAACCAAGCAACTGAACAATCTTATCAACATGTAATACAAAGTATTAATGATATAAAAGAAATTCTGAAAACTAAGGACAAGGAAATTGAAAAGCTTAACACAGAAATCAAGGCCGCATACACCACAATCGAAACACTGGCTCAACGTGTCTCAGTCTTGGAAAGTGAGAAAAGACGCAGACACCACGAATCCGAATCTGTGGAGGGGGCAGGTGAAAGAACGAACCTGATCCAGGCAGGTGAAGAGGGTAACTTTATTGATGAAATAAACCAGCGAATCACGGCATTAGAAAATCAGATGAATGAGTGTCAACAAGGTGGTGACCCCGTGACTGAAGGTGCCCCGTCTTCCCCATCACCAGAGGAGGGACACACACACCTCATAGCAAGACTAGACCAAAGGATGTCAGCACTTGAGGAGGAATTTCGTGGAAACCAACGACAAACTAACCCAGAAACTGTAAGTATCCCAGTACAACCTAGTGAAAAAACTCTCCTACTGGGTGACACTAACCTCTCCCAGGTAATATCCTCTGACCTCCATATAACTTCTCATATAAGAACACTGGAGGGAGCCACTATTGATTTCATGAAGTGCTGGGTGGCCGAGAAATTAAACTGGATTCCTAAAAGTTGCATAATTTATGGTGGTTTATTTGACTTAATAGAAAATGCCTCTCCTGAAAAAATTATAGATGATATAGGTTCTTTGGTGAGTGAATTAAAAAGGAAAAATGAAATGATGAATATATACATATGCCAGCTTGTGCCCAGCCTACAGTCAGATCTTTTACAGGCTAAAATAAATGATGTGAATGACCACATTCTAAGGTGGTGTGAAACAAACTGTATACCAACCATCCAGACTGATCTTGCATTTAAACTGGGCACTGGTGAGGTTGATGATATGTGCTATTATGCAAATGATATTCATCCAGGCTCAATCCTAAATAGACTAGGAGCAGTACGACTTTTATCAACTATTGCCAAACAGTGTGGTGATTTCAACCTGTGTTCTGAATGGGAAAAAGTTAAAACTGATTTGGATTACCATCACAGGAAGACCATTTTTAAGGATCCCCACAGAACCCATTCTCTATATGTTGGTAGAAGCTCAATGGACCCGAACCGCAGCCACCCTACAGGGACCCGTACCTTCACTGTTGCCCTGGGGAGACAGACGAGAGGGACAGACACACGCCACTTCTACGTGGATCCACATCATGAAGAACACAACCAGTCATACGAAGCAAATAACTGGCAGAGGACATATGTGGTAAGAAACAGTACCAGAAATAACCGTGCTGTAAGTAATCATTCAAGCTATGCACATAATGTAACACATAATTCTAGGAAAACTGGTTGTTTCAACTGTGGAGAATTCAATCACAGACAGTCGACCTGCAGATATGACCATAAACTTGTATGTGGTAACTGCCACGCCCTGGGCCATAAGAGCCGTCTATGTAGATATTACAACACATAGGGGTTTGGCGAAGAAGAAACAGCCGGTGGGACTCCTTCAGTAACTAAAAAGGATTTTCTAATTATTGAACATATTAATGCTCAGTCATTACTATCAAATCTTGATGAAATTAAGGTACTCATGTATGAAAGAAATGTTGATATTTTGTGTGTGAGCGAAACCTGGCTTCTTCCCATCACCCCGAATGAGTTTGTAGATATTCCTAACTATAAGATTTTTAGACATGACAATGGTCGAGGTGCTGGTGTCTGTATCTATGTTAAAGACACTTTAGGTTCCACTGTACTTAATGTAAATATTCCAAAACAACCTGGAATCGAGGATATTTGGCTAACTGTACAGTGTCGTAAGTTGCCTTCTGTTATTGTTGGTTGTGTGTACAGACACCCTAAAGCGACTGTTTTATCCTTTGATTATATTCAGGAGATCTTTAGACTAATGATTCTGCGAAAGAAGATCATTTTCATTCTTGGCGATTTTAACGATGACCTTCTCTCAGCTGGAAGTAAGCTTAGGCATATTATCAGAAACAATAAATTAACCCAAATAATTGATAAACCAACTAGGGTTACACCTACATCAGCCACTCTACTCGATGTAATTATAACTAATAAACCTGACATCATAATCTCGCATGATGTAGTACCTCATATCATTGCAGATCATGACCTGATTACTGCCAAAGTGAACATTAGCAAACCAAAACGCACACCTGTTACCAGAACTTTTCGTCACCTTGGCAACTATAATAGTGATGCCCTTTGTTCCTGTTTACTTCAGCAGTGTGATATTTTAAATCAGGTTTTCTTTACTGATGACATAAATGTGCAAGTAGACATACTTACTAACACTATTACGGAATGTCTAAACACCTGTGCACCATTAGTTACCAAAAATGTTACTAGACCTTTCTCTCCGTGGTTTAATGATGAAATACGCCAAGCTATTATGAATAGAAATTACATTCAGAAAAAGCTAAAAACTGATAGATATAATACTGAATTGCAACAGCAGTATAAAACCAAAAGAAAAATGTAAAGGTCCTTATTAGCCAGTCAAAGGCTGAACATTATCATAATCAATTTAACAGTACTAAAGGTGATACTGCTGCTACTTGGAAGGTCATCAGGGAAATTGTTCCAGGAAAGAATAAAAAATCTAATAATCAGAACTTTGAAAATAAAGATGAGAAAGCAGAAGAATTTAATAGATTTTTTGCAAACGTTGGTAAATCTACATATGATAAGACGCAACAAAACCTTGCTAACAATCAATTTGACATGCCTCTAACAAGCCTTACAGAAGATGAATACTTTAGACCTCAGCCTGTGGACACCAATACGATAGTCCTTACAGTTAAAAGTCTCAAGGAAAGTAGTTCATATGGCTCTGATGGCATATCTCTTCGCTTCATCAAAGACGCACTTTACGTCATCGCGTTTTACTTAACTTGTATCGTTAACACCTCTATCACAACTGGTATATTCCCTACGACATGGAAACACGCATTGGTTGTCCCCGTCTTCAAAACAGGTGATATCAACAATGTTAATATTTATAGGCCCATCTCACTATTACCTACTGTTTCTAAAATATTAGAAAAGGTAGTTGCTAATCAACTATTAAACTTTTTAGAAACAAAGAGACTTTTATCTAACACTCAGCATGGTTTCCGATCAAAGCTTTCTACTGAGACTGCTCTTACTGTTATAACTGATGAAATTTATGACAATATGGACCAAAAGAAAATATCTCTGTTAACCTTGTGTGACCTCTCTAAAGCTTTTGATAGTGTTAGCCATGACATCCTCATAGATAAATGTGCCAAGGTAAAAACTGATTCGTTTTGGATTAATAGTTACATTAGTAACAGAACTCAGTCTGTTCGATTAAATGATGTCGTATCTACAAAGCAGAATGTAACTTACGGGGTCCCACAAGGTTCAATTCTAGGTTCACTCTTATTCAATATCTACGTAAATGACATATCACCTTATTTAAATGACTGTATATTAACACAATATGCTGATGATACACAATTCCTTCATACAGGTACTATAAATAATCTGGAGTATCTTATCACCAAGACTGAAGAAACCCTTGTCAAAGCTAATCAGTATTTTCTTAGGAATGGTCTCATGATTAACCCAAATAAAACTCAATGTATTTTTATTGGAAATCGACAACTCTTATCACGTATACCTGCTAATGCAACTGTAAAGTTTGATGGCAATAACATCACTCCTAGTAGTCATGTTAAAAATTTAGGTCTTTATATTGATAAGTATATGAGCTTTGATGTGCATATTAATGAGTTAAATAAAAAAGTCATGGGGACATTGATGTATATAAATCGTTTAAGTGACAATTTCCAGAAACAGACTCGTATAATCATAATTCAAGCTCTTGTGTTGAGCTTGATTAATTATTGTATTAGGATATGGGGTACAACCAACGGAACTCTTATACACAGTGCCCAGAAACTATTGAACTTTGCTGCTAAAGTTGCTGTAGGTGGAATGAGGAAATACGATCATGTTTCTCCAGTCCTGAAAGAGTTAAGATGGCTAAATATTAAACAAAAGCATGCATTTGATACGTACTATGTATAAGATACTGCGTGGTGTGTACCCTGAATGGTTTATGTCCTTTGCTTCTGTGCATAACGTGACTGGAAGTGTAACCAGACAACAAAATAGCCTATATGTACCAAGAGTCCACACTAGCACTGGTGCCAGGTCACTCGCTGTACAGGGCCCGAAGCTCTGGAATGAATTGCCTGCTTTAATAACCAACGCCAGTAGCCTACCAGTATTCAAATCTAGGCTGCTGTGTTTTCTTATGGGAGAGAAAAATGTTTTATGACTTGAAATACCTTGGATGCATTTGCAAGATAAAAATCCCAATTGAGATTTTATTTTGCACTAAATTTGTCTTCATATGTACTGATTTTTCATGTTTTCATTGTTCTGTACTTACTATATATCGGAACATGTATCTTTATTAATAACCACTGCTTAGTGGAAATAAAGTTATTTATTTATTTATTTATTATTCTGCGTTCGTGTGTGTGTGTGTGTGTGTGTGTGTGTGTGTGTGTGTGTGCGCGCGCGCGTGAGCTTATCAAAAAGTACAGTACCTACATACTGCCATTTAATAACACCTCTCGTCTACAGAGTTATCAAATACAGAATCGAAATTTCTCTCTCTCTCTCTCTCTCTCTCTCTCTCTCTCTCTCCCTCTCAAGGTATTTTCTGCACAGCTTAACATAATCAACAGGAATCATAAAAAATATATATATTTTTTTAATCAGAGTAAAGAGATTAATGATGCTGAAATGAAAAGAAATTTTTGTCTCTCCTCCTTCCCCTCCTCCTCCTTTTCCTCCTCCTTCCCCTCCTCCTCCTTTTCCTCCTCCTCCTCCTCCTCCTCCGTCGGGTTCACAGGTCGGCATACTGAGCTGTAAAATCCTGAACCTCTTTTCCATCTTCTTTTCCCCTGTGGCATGACTGACGTCGCTCAGTTTTGACATCCACATCCTTCTGTCAGATTGGGTCGAATTCCAAATGCCGTTGCAGATGCCGTAACATCTCTTCTTGAGCGAATTGTCTTTCTAGAGGAGCCTTAGTCTGAGGTGGGAGAGAGTATGCATTGTAACTATACTCTTCGTACTCTAACCTGGCAGAGATTTTCATTCTTTGGCAGCTTATTTCAGGTAGATCAGTGACAAAGACAATACTGCGGCTCTGCACCCTCTCCATTCCACTTCTTCGTGACTAGCATTTTCTAGTGTAAATATATTCTTCCCCCCTGTGGCGGGGGGGACACAACCTGGCCGCACTATGGGGTGGTACTACTACTCTGCGGCCAGGTTGTGTTAGGAAGAATACTGCCACCGTATTCCCTGCGTGTCGTAAAAGGCGACTAAAAGGGGCGGGGTGAGGGGACTAGGGACCCCCTCCTCTGTTTTGTAGTTCCTAAAAAGAGACAGGCCAGAGAAAGGGATGGGGGATGGAGTTATCCTCGTACCCTGAAGATTGGGTCTATGAATGTGCGTGGATGTAGTACGATTGAGGCTAAAAGGGAGGAGATTGGGAGAATGTTTGTGAGAAGAAAGTTGGATGTGTTAGCTTTGAGTGAAACGAAGATGAAAGGGAAGGGGGAATCTATGTTTGGAAGTGTGAATGGAAGATTGTCAGGTGTTGATAGAGGAAGGGCAAGAGAAGGTGTGGCCTTGTTAGTGAGTCCGGAAGTTCAGCAATGTGTGATTGAATGGAAGGAGGTGTCATCGAGACTGATGTGGGTGAAAGCGAAATTTGAACGTGAGTTGTGGGTGTTTGTGAGTGCATATGGGCCTGGTAGTGAAAGGGATGAACAAGAGAGGGAGTCTTTCTGGAATGATGTTGATGAGTGTCTGCAGAGTTTTGAAGCGAATGTGAATGTGGTAATGATGGGAGATCTGAATGCTAGAGTGGGAAATGTAGCAGTTGAAGGTGTAGTTGGTATGCATGGTGTGCCTGGAAGAAATGAAAATGGGGAACGAATGATAGCGATGTGTGTTGAGCGAGAGATGGTGATTGGGAATACGCTGTTTGAGAAGAAAGATATTTATAAGTATACATGGGTGAGACAGGAGGGTGGAAGGGTTGTTGATAGAGCCTTGATGGACTATGTGGTTGTGTCTAGGAATGTAATAGGAAGATTGTTGGATGTGAGAGTTCTGAGAGGGGAGGGTGGAGGTATGTCTGACCACTACCTGGTGGAGGGAAAGTTAAGAGTAGGAAAGAGATGGATGAGAGCTAGGAGGGTTAGGTGTGGCAGGGAGGTTTTGAAAGTGAGTGAGTTGGATAAAAGAGAGAAAAAGATAGAGTATCAGGAGAAATTGAAAGATGAGTGGAACGCAGTGAAAGATCGGGAAAATGGCAGCGTGGAGGAGGAATGGCAGTTGTTTAAGAGTGCTGTGGTGGGGCATGCAGAAGAGGTGTGTGGTGTGAGACGTGTGGGTGGTGGTGTAAGAAAAGGAAGTGAATGGTGGTGCGAGGAAGTAAGTATGGCTGTGGCTGAGAAGAGACGTGCATATGAAGTGTGGCTGCAGAGGAAGGATGAGATGTCATATGAAAGGTATAAGGAGAAGAGGAATAGAGCGAGAAGGGCTGTGCGTGATGCTAAAGTGGCAGCAGATGAGAGGTGGGGTAGGCAGCTGACAGAGAATTTTCAGCAGAATAAGAAAATGTTTTGGAAGGAGGTGAAAAGGGTGCGAAAGGGAGAGTCTGGGAAGGAAGAACGAGTAAAATCAGAGGATGGAAGGATGTTAATTGAGATGGATGCAGTAAGGAAGAGATGGGCAGAGTATTTTGAAAGATTGTTAAATGTAGAGGAGGAAAGGGTGGCTGAGATTGTGGCGGATGGAAGGGTGCAAGGTATAAATGTGTTGGGAGAGTTGAATGATTCCTTGATCACGAAGGAGGAAGTGGAGAAGGCAGTAAAGGAGATGAAAACAGGGAAAGCTGCAGGTATGGATGGGTGTGCTGTGGAATGCCTGAAGGGTGGTGGAGTGACTATTGTTGACTGGTTAGTAAGATTGTTGAATGTGTGCTTTGAGAAAGGTATGGTGCCAATTGACTGGGCAAGTGCTTGTGTGGTCCCGTTGTATAAAGGCAAGGGTGATAAGTATGAATGTACTAGCTTTAGGGGTATAAGTCTGTTGAGTGTTGTAGGTATGGTGTATGGTAGAGTGTTAATTATGAGAGTTAGAGAGGGTACAGAGGGAGTGATTAGTGATGAGCAGTGTGGCTTTAGGAGAGGGAGGGGATGCGTTGATCAGGTGTTTGCTGTGAGACAAGTGTGTGAAAAGTATTTAGCGAAAGGCAAGGATGTGTTTTGGGCATTTATGGATTTAGAGAAAGCGTATGATAGAATTGATAGGGAGGCTTTGTGGACTGTTTTAAGATTGTATGGACTTGATGGTAGGTTACTAAAAGGGGTGAAAAGTTTTTATGTAAATAGTAGAGCGTGTGTAAGAGTGGGAAATGCTGTGAGTGATTGGTTTCCCGTGAGAGTGGGGCTGCGACAGGGATGTGTGATGTCGCCTTGGTTGTTTAATATTTACATGGATGGTGTTGTAAGGGAGGTGAATGCAAGAGTTTTAGGTGGTCTGAGTCTGGTAAATGTTGATGGAGGAGAGTGGAATCTGAAGCAGCTGCTGTTTGCAGATGATACTGCACTGGTGACTGATTCAGAGGAGAGATTGAGACAGTTGGTAGAGGAGTTTGGAAGGGTGTGTGAAAGGAGGAAATTGAAAGTAAATGAGAATAAGAGTAAAGTGATGAAGTGTACGAGGTTGATAGATGGTAGGGGGATGAATATAGTTTTGAATGGTGAGTTGCTTGAGGAGGTAGATTGTTTTAAATATCTAGGGTCACATGTTGCTGTGGATGGAAGAATAGATGCAGAAGTGAAGTTTAGAATAAATGAAGTAGGAAAGGTGCTGGGAGGAATGAAAAAAGTGTTTAAATGTCGTTCGCTTAGAATGGATGTAAAGAGAAGGCTGTATGAGGGTGTTGTGGTACCGACTGCATTATATGGGGCTGAAACATGGAATATGGGTGTAGCAGAGAGGAAAAGTTTGAATGTAATGGAGATGAGATGTCTGAGGAGTATGTGTGGAGTGACGCGTATGGATCGGGTGTGAAATGATGAAGTGCGAAGGAGAACTGGAGTTGTTCGGGAGATGGCTGGCAGAGTTGAGCAGAGGGTGTTGCAATGGTTTGGGCATATGGAGAGAATGGATAATGAGCGATTGGTGAAAAAGATAACTAGATCTGATGTGAGAGGTGTAAGGCTGAGAGGAAGACCACGAATAGGATGGATGGACAGTGTGAAGAGAGCGCTGGATGCGAGAGGGATGTCTGTTGAGCAAGGAAGAGTGGCTGTGCGTGACAGAAATAAATGGAGAGAAATTGTGAATGAATAAGTGATGACGCAGCCCTGAGGGGATATTCTCCTGCATTTGGTCTGATCAGCTAGTCAGGTCAGGTGCGGGTAAGGGGATGGGTCTGTTATGATGTGGCAGGGGTAAACCAGTTCTGCTGTCGGGCCCTGCTGCGGATGTCACTGATTGCATTGCCCAGTTGACCCTTGTGCGGTGTGGTGCGGTGAGGATCTGTCCGTTCTCCCCTTTGGGGCTAAGATGCGAATGAATGTGTTTGAATGGATGAGTAAATGGAGAGTGAGTCATCCTGTCTCGGCTACCTCCCTTTCCTTGGGGGAAGCAGCCTAGGTATATAGATAGATAGATAGAAATATATTCTTACAACTCAGTATATATGAGAAAGAATGGTGATTTCAGGCCAAGTTAGTGTAAAAAGAGTATAATTTAATCAACCCTCCAGTCAGACTACCCCTAGCCATCACCTGAGCTAAAAGGGGTTAAGGAGGGCAACTCTGAATATGGTGACATTTTTCTCAATTAATTTTCTTTATCCCGATTATTTGAGTCAGCTCCCCCCTCCCCCCCCTCTCTCTCTCTCTCTCTCTTAAACTTCACTCTTTTTTCTCCAACCCTCTTTTCTGTCCAGCTCTCTAACACTTTTCTTTCCATATATATATATATATATATATATATATATATATATATATATATATATATATATATATGTCGAACTCACTCTCTCTCTCTCTCTCTCTCTCTCTGTGTTAGATATATCCTGCCATTCATACGACAGACCATTTTTAAAAAGGAATAAAATCGGCAGGAAGTAGCAAAAAAAAAAAAAAAAAAATCTGATCAAGGAAATAATTTCTTCTCTATAATCACGAAATTATATTATTCATTATAATCTTGCTGATTATTTTTATGCAACGAAGAAGGAACCAAAGGCTACAAGCCCACAACATAGTTCCACCTAAGAAAAAACAAAAACAAGACTAGAGGCTCCCCAAGGGGGGAATCAAACCAGCCGCGAGACGATACATATCTAGCGCGGCTCGGAATATGACTTTGACCTTGACCTACTTTCACCAATATCGAACTCGCAGGAGATTTTCATCCCTGCTATACACCTGTAAATTTTTGTGATGATGTCTTGAGTGGCTGCGAAGTTATCGTGGTAACAGACTCACAGACCTTGACCTACTTTCACCAATTTCGAACTCGTGACCCATTTTTTCCCTACTACACACTTGTATACTTTTGTGATGATATCTTGAGAGGTTGAGAAGATATCGTGCTAACACACACACACACACACACACACACACCCACACACACACACACACACTGAAAGTACCAGCTTTGCTATCGCGGCTGGTAATACCAGAGCCAAATTCAAGATCCGGTCATTTCGAGATGCCTGGACACACTGTGTTTCAAAGACTGGAGGTCATAGGCGGTAGGAAATACAGACAGAAGGAGACAGTTCCAGAGTTGACCTGTTGCATATATTCAGCTTATCACACATTTCACACGGGAGGGGTCAGATACCGTCCAATGTGTCTTTTTAAATCTTTCTTCTCCAGAGGATTTTACTCAGCTTAAGGCAGGCTTTTCGAGCTGGAGGGATTGGAGAGAACATTAATAAACCCCGCCAGAACGAGGGCCCTTCCCTGAGCTGAATGAAATCGTCTAGAACAAGTATTAATAGGCGGGATAAGACGCCACCCGGAGTCCAAAGGCCCATAATCCCATAGGCCAAGGAGGCTCCCTAACCTTTTCCTTAGCGGCTTATTTTTAGGTGAAGCTGGTTAATATCCTTTTGCACGTTTCGTATGTGTATGTAAAGCGAGGAGATAGCAGAAGAATTTACATAACACAGGGGGGAGCAGTAAGGCGTAATAAGCATAATAGATCGCTTAGGAAAAGGTGTTAGGGAGAATACGGGTCTAGAAGCCACTTCACTGTTAGCTGGGAGAAGTAATATCGCTGGCTGCCATAATGTATAATATTAGGACGGACAGGCCAGGGCAAACTGAATATTCTGACACCACGACTGTCTGTGTCGCCCGTATGACACCGTGCCACTTGGGTAATACCGGCTCTTGCTCTCTCTAATTCCGGGTATTGTTCTCCGTTATTCCCGCTCTTAATTAACGTCATTCCAGCTTATCTACCGTCATTCCACCTTATCTACTGTCATTCCAGCTTATTTACTGGCTTTCCAGCTCTTATTATCATTCCAGCTGGGTTTAACATTCCAGCTGGTATCATCATTCCAGCTGGTATCATCATTCCGGCTGGAATCATCATTCCAGCTGTTATCATCACTCCAGCTGGTATCATCATTCCAGCTGTTATCATCACTCCAGCTGGTATCATCATTCCAGCTGTTATCATCATTCCAGCTGGTATCATCATTCCAGCTGTTATCATCATTCCAGCTGTTATCATCATTCCAGCTGTTATCATCATTCCAGCTGTTATCATCACTCCAGCTGGTATCATCATTCCAGCTGGTATCATCATTCCAGCTGTTATCATCATTCCAGCTGGTATCATCATTCCAGCTGGTATCATCACTCCAGCTGGTATCATCATTCCAGCTGTTACCATCACTCCAGTTGTTATCATCATTCCAGCTGTTATCATCATTCCAGCTGTTATCATCATTCCAGTTGTTATCATCATTCCAGCTGGTAATATAATTCCAGCTCTTATCATAATTCCGGCTGGTATCATCACTCCAGCTGGTATCATCACTCCAGCTGGTATCATCATTCCAGTTGTTACCCACAGTGTTGATAAGAATGACCGAAGAAATGCATACCCAGACTGAAGAGGCTAACTATATCATTTAGAGTGAAGCTGCAGATAAAAGTTAGATCTAAGCCCTCCAGTTATAAAAGTTTCTCTATATCTAAATAAGTGTCTGAAAATAGTAAAAATAAATAAGTAAATAAAACAAAGATAGTAAAAATAAATAAGTAAATAAAGCAAAGAAAAGGGCGCATAGTATTTAACCAGTCTGAGCGCCCAAGCCTCCGTCATTTGTCTTTTGTTATTGAAATCAACGATGAGGTTATACTCGGTGATGGTGGTGTGTGTGTGTGTGTGTGTGTGTGTGTGTGTGTGTGTGTGTGTGTGTGTGTGTGTGTGTGTGTGTGTGTGTGTGTGTGTGTGTGTGTGTGTGTGTGTGTGTGTGTGTGTGTGTGTGTGTGTGTGTGTGTGTGTGTGTGTGTGTGTGTGTGTGTGTGTGTGTGTGTGTGTGTGTGTGTGTGTGTGTGTGTGTGTGTGTGTGTGTGTGAGAGAGAGAGAGAGAGAGAGAGAGAGAGAGAGAGAGAGAGAGAGAGAGAGAGAGAGAGAGAGAGAGAGAGAGAGAGAATGTAATGGCGCTTACAATTCAAACGCCGGAGCCTCGTTCAGTTTTCTTCACATATTGAAATCAGTGAAGTTATATCGGGGTGATGGTGTTGCTCTCTCTCTCTCTCTCTCTCTCTGTTTCTTTGTGTGTGTGTGTGTGTGTGTGTGTGTGTGTGTGTCTTCATCATCCTCGCTTCAGCGGGATAGGGAAGGAGAAGAGAGATGTTTGTATAACCGAGCAGCAGACCCGAATGGTTATATGAACCACCACGTGAAGGCGTTCCCCTCCAGTATCAGCCTAATCCGTGAAATCAATAATAATCCATCCTAACCTCGATACTGTAGGACTTACTTTCTCACTTATTTTGGGGGGAGAAGGGGTGACGCCAAAAATGAATGAAACTTTATGAAACTTTATCTTGGTCTTAAACTCTTCGAAATCCATAAATGGTTAGTCTTCAATATTTTGTCCTAGTGTTCTTCTTAGTCCAGTGGTCACGTGGCAGACTTAAATCCAAAGGGTCCCGGGTTCGATTCCGCTATATCATTGTGGTCGAGTGCGTGTTTTTCACTTTTTTCTTGCTGCCTCTAGTTCTGTGCTTTATTTAGACTACGAATACTAGCTGTTAGGTCAAGACTTTATTAACTCCTTTATCACCACGGGGTCTTGTGTTAAGTAGCCTGGTAAGGCAAAAATCGGCAAAAAAAAAAAAAAAAAAAAACTAGATCATTGTCCTGAGGGGGTTAACTGTCATGTTTCATACTGGCCATCATAAACAGAACCTCCACCAGTCTTTGTTTCTACTCATCAACGACCCCCTCTTCCTACGACACACTACCTTCTCTTATCTCTCACCTTGTGTCTCCATCTTGTTCTCCCTCTCCTTGCCATCTCACACTCATACACTCTCCTAGTCAGTCTCTCACTCTCCCTCACATGCTCTCGCCTTATCCCTCATAATCTTCCTCAACTTCTCTCTCCAACCACCTCGCTCTCACACACTCTCCTAATCAGTCTCTCATTCATGCACTCTTCCTATTAATTTTTCATATTATCACACACAAATATTAATTCATGTTACATATACCGTATGTCATTCTAATCTGACTTAACCTAAATAAATATAATACGAGAGAGTTTCAATGAGACTTACCCGGAAAAATAGCATTCAGGTCGACTCTCTCTCTCTCTCTCTCTCTCTCTCTCTCTCTCTCTCTGTTCGTCCGTTCATCTGTCTGTCTGTCTGTGTCTGTCTGTCTGTCTGTCTGTCTCTCTCTCTCTCTCTCTCTCTCTCTCTCTCTCTCTCTCTCTCTGCCTGTTTATGTGTGTGTGTGTGTGTGTGTGTGTGTGTGTGTGTGTGTGTGTGTGTGTTCGTCCGTCCGTCTATCTCTCTAGCTATCTATCCGTCTATCTATCCATCTGTCTGTCCATCAAGCATGTCTGCTCCTGTTTGACTGCATGTCTTTCTCTTTCTGTCCGTCCATTCATCCCCCTTCTCTCTCTCTCTCTCTCTCTCTCTCTCTCTCTCTCTCTCTCTCTCTCTCTCAGCATCACACTATCTC
>NC_137069.1:5704198-5799198 GCF_032717465.1 Coenobita brevimanus | reverse complement strand
CAAATGAAACCCCCGGCCTCAAGGGTTAAATGAATGGGCTCGACACACTTAGAATGAACTTTGAATGAACTTCCCCCAAACGCAGCTTCACACCCCCACACCTGACGTCATTTACAGTGTTACCAGGACCGATAACATATTGGTTGAAAGGTGTCTTGGCCAGGGGGGTCGTTTCTTTTATGAGTGACTGTACATTGGTCCAGTAATGCAACTGGCCAATCAAATCCAATTTAACACAGTAGATGGTGTCTGCAACTTTTGTATGATAAACGGACATATAGCGAACTGCAACACTAGCTAGTATATGCATGTCTGTCCACTGTCTACCACTGTAACACAAAGTTTTAGTATGTAGCTACAGCTACAAAAAATGGCGTGGTGTTGCTGAGATAGAGTAAAATTGCACATAGTATACGTGTGTTTGTGAAGGGAGACCGGTAATACACTTCACCGACCCATTTCACACACATGCCAAGATAGCAGCCAAAGTCGCGGTGTTGGTGTCCATAACCACTGACCATTACGCATGCTTTCACCTCGCAACAGTCTGAATGAGGTCCTAATTTAAGTAATAAGGTGATTAATGAAATTTTATATGTAAAGTAAGGAGTGTTTTATGCACCCTGTCATCATACATGCTCATACATTATAATACAGCCAAGGATAAGCTGGACCTACGGTAAGATAAAGGTTGAGTGCTGCTGGAGCGTCCAAGTAAGGAGTGTTTTATGCACCCTGTCATCATACATGCTCATACATTATAATACAGCCAAGGATAAACTCGACCTACAGTAGGATAAAGGTTGAGTGCTGCTGGAGCGTCCAAGTAAACGTAAGCAACATAGGTGCACCAGCACATGGATGGTAAAACCCAACCACCGCGTTTTAGACAAAATACTCCCGGGTTCTGAAACTACCCCCACGTCATCCAATATAATTACACAAGGTCATTGATAAGGCTGTAATTTCGTTGTAGTGATGTGATCTGATATGGATGTCAGTTTCAGATCTCATTACCCATTACAGGAGGAAGGGCCGGAATTTTGTGTGTGTGTGTGTGTGTGTGTGTGTGTGTGTGTGTGTGTGTGTGTGTGTGTGTGTGTGTGTGTGTGTGTGTGTAATTCACCGGGTCGGTCAGGATCACTTGATGGTCGTGATCGTCAGCTTTTTACCCTCCCGGAAGGGAGCTGAGAGCTCATATAGTCCGATCTAAGGGCAAGGCTGTGACCTTCACACACGCACACACCCATCCCCTTGCTCAAAGGGGACAGTAACCGCCCACTTCGTCAGTGAAACTTTTCGCAACCTGAGCGAGGCGCGAACTCCCGTCTGCCAGATGGCAAGCGAGAACGCTACCACTGAGCCAGCGAGCGGTGTGTGTGTGTGTGTGTGTGTGAGAGAGAGAGAGAGAGAGAGAGAGAGAAAGAGAGAGATTGGTTTGTCTGTCTGTCTCTCTCTCTCCTTTATACACATATATATATAGGGGGAAGGTCTTGTAGATATACAGTACAAGGTACCGTCTTAGACGGAGCAGACCCCTATAGATATATAGGGCTCCACCGAATATAACGAATAAGGTGGCACAAAAATTACATCTCACCAGATACTATGAGGCAGGGAGGTGAGATTATTTCCCACAATCCTCCCAACCAAACATGAGTTCTATTGCAAAGTATTTGACGGGCGTTCCTGTTGGATCATCGTCTACTAAAGGTCCAACCGCACTGCCTCCTGTGCTTACGGGCAGTGTGCCACCGAAAGTGAGTAGGCACTGTGTTGGAAAATTAGACTCTTGGATGTTAAACAAGCTGAAATCGATGAAGATCTATGCATACAATGTAAGAAACCTCGCAGAAGATTACAAAATTGATAACCTGATGACTGAATTGGAAAACATTAGTTGGGATATTGTAGGTTTGAGTGAGATCAGCAGAAAAGAAGAAAAAGTAATTCAGCTCGATGACAGTGGCCACCTATTTTACTACAGATGAAAGAAACATGAAAGTGTTAGTGGTGTAGGATTTCTAATTAACAGAAATCTTGCAGACAACATTGTTAAATTCAGCAGTGTATCTGACACAGCAGCATTTTTTGTCATTAGACTGTGCAAAAAATATACCCTGAAAGTCATACAAGTATATGCACCAACTTCTCAAAGCCCAGATGAAGAAATAGAAACATTCTATGATGACATCTCCCAGATTATGAAAGAAGAAAAGACAACATATACTGTACTCATGGGAGACTTCAATGCAAAAGTTGGGAAGTCGAAAAATGGAGAAGCATGTATGGGAAAATTTGGAGTGGGAAAAAGGCATGAAAGAGGAGAAATGCTGGTAAATTTTGCTGAAATGTTTAACATGAGAATAATGAACACATTCTTCCACAAAAGAACAGGGAGAAAGTGGACCTGGAGAAACCCAAATGGAGAAACAAAGAATGAAATCGACTTCATTATAGCAGATAAGAATAACACAATCACAAATGTCACAGTTATCAACAAAGTAAATATTGGAAGTGACCATAGAATGGTGGGTTGCACAGCCAGATTCAATTTCAGAAATGAAAGAAAGAAGTTGATTAAAGATAAAGAGATATGCCCAATAATAGTAAATGAAAACAAAGCAGCCTTTCAGTTGGAAGTAAGGAACAGATTTCAGGCTCTAAGTAATGCTGAATGTGACACTGATCAGCCGAATGACAGACTAACAAAAGTGCTAAGAGAATCAGCAGAGGTAGTAGGAAAACCTAATACAACCAAAGCCAAGAGGTATTCAGAAAAGACACTCGAGCTTATGAAAAAACGAAAGGAAATGATAGTAAAGACAAAGAAAGACGAAATAGAACGAGCAAAATTAAATAAGCTTATCAACAAAAGACAAAGAGAAGAAAAATGAAAGCGAAACATGGATCAGATCAAAGAAACCATCAAAAATGAAAAAAGTCTGAAACAGGTCCGAAGCAAAATGGCACTAGGAAAGCAACAAATGACATCACTGAAAGAAAAAAACGGTGAAATCATTAAATGCAGAGATAATATGGTGATGAGAGTTGAAGAATTTTACAAAGAACTGTATGCATCAAAGACAGTAGTACCAATAGCTAACTTTTCTGTTGACACAAGTGAAATACCTGAGGTAACACCAGACGAAGTAAATATTTGTCTTAAAAATACGAAAAGAGGGAAGGCTCTGGGAAAAGATGGAATAGTAGCAGATTTACGATACTTTTGGCTGCCGGAGTAGAAGTCCAAAATAGGCTTGCTCACTTATTTACCCATTGCATACGACAGAAGAAAATTCCCAGAACATGGTGTAATGCAATAGTTATTTTACTCTACAAAAAAGGTGACTCAAAAGATCTTAGTAACTATCGACCCATTAGCTTATTATCAGTCATTTACAAACTCTTCACTAAAGTCCTTACGAACAGAATAACAACAATTTTGGAGGGTAACCAACCTCGTGAACAGGCAGGATTCCGAAGCGGGTATTCGACCATTGATCATCTACATACAATGAACCAGCTAATTGAGAAAACTATAGAAAATAATAAACCACTGTGCTTAGGTTTTGTTGATTACGAAAAGGCTTTCGACTCAGTGGAGCACATAGCAATTATGAATTCACTGCGAGAACAAGAAGTGAATAAGAACACTGTAAACCTGCTCGAAAGAGGGAACTGCTACAGTTAAATTACATAAGGACTCAGAAAAAATTAAGATTGAGAAGGGCGTGCGTCAGGGAGATACAATTTCACCAAAATTATTTACAGCATGCCTAGAAAGTATTTTCAGAAAGCTAGCCTGGGAAAACAAAGGAGTGAACATTGATGGAGAAAAGCTAAACCATTTAAAATTTGCAGATGACATTGTCCTAATCTCTTAAACAGCGGAGGCATTGCAAGAAATGTTAAATGACCTGAACAGAGAAAGTCTGAAAGTAGGACTGAAGATGAACCGGAGTAAAACTAAAGTAATGTTTAATCCACAAACACCAAAGAGCGTCATCAGAATAAGCGATGAAATTCTTGAAGAAGTTGAGGAGTTCAACTACTTGGGACAAGTACTAAAATTAACGAAAGATCATGATAGCGAAATAAAAAGACGCATTACAATTGGATGGAAAGACTTCGGTAAACATAGAGACATTATGAAAAGTAGTTTGCCAGTTTGTATGAAACGAAAACTATATAACGAATGCAAAATTCCAGCTATGACGTATGGTTGTGAGACCTGGAAACTGACAAAATCAATGGAAAATAAATTAATCCGTTCTCAGAGAGCAATGGAAAGGTCAATGTTGGGAATATCTATAAGACACAGGAAAAAGATCAACTTGGGTGAGAGAGCAGACTAATGTCAAAGATATTGTGGGCGTTATAAAGGAACAGAAATGGAGGTGGGCAGGTTATATAGCAAGAATGAGAGATAACCGATGGAGCAAGAGGCTCACTGACTGGACACCAAGAGAATGTAAGCGTAGCAGAAAAAGGCCAGACAGGAGATGGAGAGATGAGATAAAGAAATTTGCAGGGAAAACGTGGCAAAGATTGGCTCAGTCAAGGAATTCGTGAAAAGGCTGGGGGAGGCCTTTGATCAACAGTGGACTAGTTATGGTTGCTGCTGCTGCTGCTAATGATGATGATGATGATGATGATGATTATATATATATATATATATATATATATATATATATATATATATATATATGTGTGTGTGTGTGTGTGTGTGTGTGTGTGTGTGTGTACATATACAGTATATAAGAAGGAGAGACAAGCTCTCCTCTCTCTCTCTCTCAAAATTCCGGCCCTTCCTCTTATAATGGGTATTGAGATCTGATACTGACTTCATTATCATATCGCATCACTACAACGAGATTACAGCCTTATCAATGACCTTGTGTAAATCTATTGGGTACAGTGGGGTAGCTTCAGAACCCGGGAGTATTTCGCCTAAAGCGCGGTGGTTGGGTTTTACCATCCATGTGCTGGTGCAACTATGCTGCTTAAGTTTACTTGGACGCTACAGCCGCACTCAACCTTTATCCTACCGTAGGTCGAGTTTATCCTTGGCTGTTATAGTGTATAAACCTGTATGATGACACGATGCATAAAACACTTCTTACTTTACATAGAAAATTGCACTGTTCACTGTATTATTTAATGTTTGTATTGGTTGAAAACAGGATCTCATTCAAACTGCTGGGAGGTGAAAGAGTGTTCAATGGTCAGTCAGTATAGTCACCAAAACCGCTACTTTGGCTGGTATCATGGCAGGAGTGTGAATAAGTCTTTTCTGGTGTATTAACAGACTCCCTACATGACACGTAGACTATACGCAATTTTACATTCTCTCGGCAGCACCTCGCCACCAATATATTTTGTGTAGCCGTGGCCACATACTAAAACCTTGTGTTATAATGGCAGACAACGGACAAACATGCATGGTAAAGGAAATATTGCTCCCTCTGGATGAACAGTGTGTGATTGTAGACTCACGATTAAATAGTATAATGCGTCTGGAGCCAGGGAGGGCCTGAAGTTGTGAAACTTGTACGAAAACTAATGTATAAATGTTTTAAAGAGAGTATAATATACAATGGTCAATGTTTGTGGATGTTGTGTCACAACTATCCAGAGTAATGAAATAGCACCATGAAGAAAGCGACATCATTTGTGGACTGGACATCCGTAACACCGTTATTTCAAATATTATAATACAAGATATGCATTCATTATGCAAATACAGTACCTCATTACCTCCATGTGATCCATCAGTATGATGACTGCACAACATTTTCGCACAATAAGCCAATACCTGTCCAACACTCAAAGTAGCTATAATCCTATGCACACGACATCTACTTATACCATGGTTTGCGAATATAAGGATTATTTTTCCTCACAATAAAACAGATTGGATGATGCACAACATGGGGTGACCGTTGTGTCACATGCATAATCATGAATCATTTACGGCCACCCTGGTTCAGTCACAAATGTGTTACAGCAGTTGAGCCGCACACTCACTAGACTCAGGTGAACCACGTTTCGAGACACTGGACATCACACCTTCTAACATTTATGCTCAGCTACAGTTGTTCACCACACTGTATGACGAACAAGACTCCAACATTCATCCAGTACACGTTATTGGATACAGAGTTACAGGTCACCTCAGATCATCTGTATAATCACACCCTCATCTTTCTATACGAAATACCACAAAGTTTCGATACATGCGCCCCCACCACCTGTCCCCCCAATTCTCCGGTCCACCTCGCCTCACAGTCATCTCCTGTCAGGGAAACAATGGGATCCAATGGCATTACTATTTGTTTTTCTCTCTACCTTCCACTATACATACGTGGCAAACACTTGGATCTGCAGACAAAGTATGACTTGATAGAACATTGTTTGTCCGGTACCTGATTCTGTAGCGGAGGGGAAGCTCTGCTGGGTCTGCCCATTCACTTACTATTGCTACGATGTAAACAAACACAGTGGTGTCACATTTCACCAAGCACACCACCCACTGTACTCGTTAGAAGTGGAGGTAACTTTATGTAATTTAGAGTACAACCATAGGGTTGTTAATGCACCTGGTGCTTGGACATTGGGAAGAGAGAGAGAGAGAGAGAGAGAGAGAGAATTTCACTTTCCTCACTTGAACAAAACGGCTTATTTTTTTACCTTAAATAATATACAAAATGGCTTCCGAGGTAACAAAGAGTTAAGATTTCAATTTTTCATGCATTTTTTTCCCGCGATTATTGATGATGATGAGGATGATGATAAGTACGACGATGGTAACAGTAATGATGATGATGATGATGATGATGATGACGATTGTAATGATGACGATGATGATGATGATGACAGCGACTGTAATGATGATGATGAGGAGGAGGTGGAGGATTATGATGATGATGATGATGACGATTGTAATGATGATGATGACTGTAATGATGGGGATGATTTCTTTCCGACATATATACACTATTCCTATACCTCTCTGAGATATTCACGATCATTCTTACTATCAAATTTCTGTCGTAACTGTGTGTGTGTGTGTGTGTGTGTGTGTGTGTGTGTGTGTGGAGGAAGATGTAGGTAAACAACAGAGTTTACGTTTTTCCTTCGCTGTTCATCCTGCAGAGAACAGATGGACAGTTGGTTGCACTCCCGCGTTCCCTGAACTTCATCCATTTTCAGCGATGTGGCACCGCTGTATTTGTTTGGATCTTTGGACACGTACCGTAGCAGTATGAAGAGCTGGGACTCGCAATAGTGACCTGGCACGGACAGTGAGTCACGGAATTTTCCTCTCAGTGTCTGTGCATTATCGAACCCGTGTATCAATTGAATAGCAATAAACATTAGGATATACTGTTACTGGACCCTGTATCGGGTGTCTAGTCTGGTGAGGAGGAGGTACGGCTAAAGGTGGAGGGGAGGGTGAGGAGGGGGGAGGGGTGGGCTCTGGCACTCAGGGTAGCTTGGCAAAGGGTTTCGGGAAGAAGGTTCACCAGCAACTATCGTGTGAATCTGGTTATATAAGAAACCAACAAATAAACCACCACAAATGTAAGAGTCACACATCACTATATTGGAATCAACTGAAAATGGAGAATAACCACGTAAACATATCCTGTTGTTTCATTACAATTTCAGGTGGCGCACAGAAGGTGCCGAACAAGATGAATATACTGCCACAGCATAAGTCATATATATATATATGTTATTCCTGGTACTGTATGGGAAAGTCAGGAGTGGCAGAGAAGTACGTGAGGGTGGTGAAGGACATGTACGACGATAGTGTAACAGCAGTGAGATGTGCAGTAGGAATGACTGAGGGTTTCAAGGTGGAGGTGGGACTGCATCAAGGATCGACTTTGAGTCCCTTCTTATTTGCAATGGTGATGGACAGATTGACAGATGAGATTAGACAGGAGCCTCCGTGGACAATGATGTTTGCTGACGACATCGTGATATGTAGTGAGAGCCGGGAGGAAGCTGAGGCAGGGCTTGAGAGATGGAGATATGCACTGGAGAGAAGGGGAATGAAAGTAAGCAGAAACAAGACTCACTACATGTGTGTAAATGAGAGAGATGACAGGGGAACCGTGAGGCTGCAAGGTGTAGAGGTGGCAAAGGTAGATGAATTCAAATACTTGGGGTCAACTGTACAAAGTAACGGTGAGTGTGGTAGAGAGGTAAAAAAGAGAGTGGAGGCGGGATGAGTGGGTGGAGAAAAGTGACAGGAGTGATCTGTGACAGAAGGGTCACTGCAGAAATGAAAGGTAAAATTTATAAGACTGTAGTAAGGTCAGCCATGTTGTACGGAATGGAGACAGTACCACTGACAAAAAGACAGGAGGCACAGTTGGAGGCAGAACAATTGAAGATGTTGCGTTTTTCACTAGGAGTGACGAGGTTGGACAAAATTAGAAATGAACATATTAGAGGGACAGCACACGTAAGTCAGTTTGGGGACAAAGCTAAAGAGGCGAGACTGAGATGGTTTGGACATGTGTGGAGGAGGGATGAGGAGTATGTCGGGAGGAGGATGCTGGAAATGGAGTTACCAGGCAGGAGAAAGAGAGGAAGGCCAAAGAGAAGGTTTATGGATGTAGTGAAGGAGGACATGCGGGTGGTAGGTGTAAGAGAAGATGCAGAAGACAGAGTAAGATGGAGACGGGTGATCCGCTGTGGCGACCCCTAAGGGAAGAGCTGAAAGGAGAAGAGGAAGATTCCTGGTAACATTAACAGGGAACAGCATTTTGGCACCATGCTATCACCAATGAAGGTATTCTGTTAGGTATGCACACATTGCGACTACGATGTAGGCATACTAACGTGCTTTAAAAACTACACAAGTTTTTGTTTATGAACGTGTCTACATTCCGTATAATAACATCAGGAATAGTTGGTTTTCAATACTGTCATTTTCATTGTTATTGACTAAAATAGTGTAATTGTGGTGACGGGTCAATCCAAGTGGCCTCATGAATCAGCCTTCACCTCCCCCGCACCAGCCGTACGCCACATCACATGATAAGTCTAACACTTAACAAACTGAGGTCTGCTGTGTTTTACGTATCACTATGTCGCGTTCATAGCTGTATTCAGAGCCAAATAATACATATATTATTTAGCCCTCTATTCAAAGGTGAAAGCATGCCGTGTGTGTGCTCCTAACCCTGTGAATGTCTGTTGTCTCGCTCGTTTCCTGTAAAGTATTGGGTTCCAGCTTAACACTCAGTACACGATTCAGCAAGAAACAGGAGAGCCCGACCCTCCCCCGTCCATTCCCTCCCCTCCCCCACTAGCCACACTTCCTCCACACCAAACTAGGCACCCGATACAGGGTCCAGTTATATCCTAATGCTTATCGCTATTTAATTGATACATAGTTTCGATAATGCGCAGATGCTTAAAGGAAAATTCCGTTACTCAGTGTCAGAGCCAGGTCACTATTACGAGGTCCCAGCTCTTCATACTGCTACGGTACGTGTCCAAAGATCCAAACAAATACAGTGGTGCCACATCGCTGACTATGGGTGAAGTTCAGGGAACTCGGGAGTACGGCCAACTGTACGTGTAACTTACGATGGTTCTTCCCGTCGTAATCAGGTTTCTCTCTCTCTCTCTCTCTCTCTGAAGGACAAGAGATGGGAAGCCTCCGCACTCTCTCCTTGCTTTGTCCATCCTAATTTGAGATGAAAGATCAATTTTCCTCTGCTAGTTAGTTGATCCGGGTCCTAATATAGATCGAGAATAATAAGAAAGAGAGAGAGACAGAGAGATTTTCTGCATCCCATATTCAGGTAGACCACTGAGGTCCTGCAATGTTAGCAAGTCAGAAGTAAAAAAAAAATATATATAGAAGGGCCTTTATAAATTTATACAAGTTATTACAAGTATTATGGTAAATATTACTAATTATGCCATATGTTTAAGTTATCCAGATTTATAGCTGTGGTACAAAGTATTAAGTTTTTTTTTTTTATTACAATGTGTAAGGAAGGTAATAAAACTAACTCACAAGGCAAAAGCACGTAGGAAGTGAGAAATCCTGCTTTTAACTCTTCATCTTCGTACAAACTGATAAAGAGTGATGCAGTCTGTCCGCATTTAACTTAAACAAACCCAAACTGAAGCACCAAACACACACACACACACACACACACACACACACACAAATTCCTCACATGCAAGAACAGTGATTCATTTAAGTGCTGTTTCCTGTATCTATTTCCGATCTAAATTTCGCTACAATCTCTCTTATCACTGCAACACAGGTTTTGTTATATTCAGCAGTTATCTAAAAATCATTGCTAGAAAAGGGTAGCTCGGAATTACTGAGTGTTCATGAGTAAATGAAAATGCCATCAGTTGCATACATTGACTAGTCGGTGTGTGTGTGTGTGTGTGTGTGTGTGTGTGTGTGTGTGTGTGTGTGTGTGTGTGTGTGTGTGTGTGTGTGTGTGTGTGTGTGTGTGTGTGTGTGTGTGTGTGTGTAGGGTGAGAGTGGGTCAGGGGGAGGGGATAGGGGACAAGTGAGGATGAATGAAGACGGGGGGGGGGGTTGGTGAGGAGGCGAGGAGGTGGGGGGAGAGTGAGAAGTGAGGTTGGATGTAGAGTGAGATGGGCAGAGCTGAGTAAAGGATGGGGGTGAGGATAGGTGAGAGGTGGGGGTGAAAGGGGAGGATGGGAGGGAGTGTAGTCAGGAAAGGGGTGAAGGTGAAGGTGAGGATAGGTTGGGGTTACAATGGATGTGGATGAGAGGTGGGGTGAGGGAGAGAATGGATGAGGGCCAGAAGAGGGGGTAGGGGGTGGGGGGGGTGGGATTGGAAGAGGGTGAAGGTGGGTTGGGGTGGGGGTGGGTGAAGGGTGGAATTTAAGGTGAGAACTGAAGGGTGGTATTAGGTGAAAGTTGGTTTGGGGTGTACGAAATGAAGGGGTGAAGTGAACAGTGGAGTGTTTTGTGTGTGTGTGTGTGTGTGTGTGTGTGTGTGTGTGTGTGTGTGTGTGTGTGTGTGTGTGTGTGTGTGTGTGTGTGTGTGTGTGTGTGAAAATATACAGCCAAACAATGGGCAAATGAATGCTATAATTTAACTTTCCAGAGTGCTTGGGTGAACGATAATTTTTATTTTCAAGAGTACCTAGGCAATTTCGTCTCAGTTCGTTCCCTAAATTAGTGGTCTCAAAATTTTTCGTTTAATCATACAGCCGTCAGAGTCGAAAGTGTGTGATAATGATAATAGTGATTCTGTTGATTCTGATGATAATGATGTCTGACATACTGATGATTATGGCAATAATAATAATAATAATAATAATAATAGCGCTGGTAATGATGACAATAATAATAATGGTAATAACAGGCCTAATAATAGTTGTGACAGTAAGGCGAGATGATAGTAACTATAAGACTCTCAACTAAAAAAACACAACATATAATAATAATAATAATAATAATAATAATAATCTTTGCAATGGATACAATAATGGTGATACTAATTACTGTACATACTCTTACTCAACTCTCAGTTCCCAGTCATTGTGGCATCTCACTCTTTCTCTCTTTCTCCCCTGAGCAGAAAAAATGGAAGAAATAAAGAAAAGAAAAGGTATCAGATGAAAGGAAGAAAAGGGAGAGAGAAAAGAAGAAATAAACAGGAGGAGATGAGATGACAGGAAAGAAAAAATACGGAAATGGAGAATAAAGACAAACAATATAACGAAGCATGAAAAAAATGGAAGAAGAAACTGGAGAGAAAGAGAGAGAGAGAAAGAGAGAGAGAGAGAGAGAGAGAGAGAGAGAGAGCACGTCTTCCTACCACCACTAGAGAAAGCGAGAGGAAGAGGGGAAGCATGTCTACCAACCACTGCTGAGAGAGAGAGAGAGAGAGAGAGAGAGAGAGAGATTCTACTTTTTTCACATGAACAAAACTGATTATTTTTTCCGTAAATAATATATAAAATGGCTTCCGAAGCAGATAAACGGTTAAGGCTAAATTTATTCATGTTTTTTTCCGACATTATTGATGATGATAATGATGATGGTGATAATGATGATTGTAATGATGATGATGACGATGACGATAACGATGCTGATTATTTCTTTCCCTTACTCCGGGATTCACAAACTTACGATCAAACTTCTGTCGTAACTAAGGTCTTTTTTGCTGTGTATGAGAACCTAGACGCACGAAAAATTTACGTTCTTCCTTCGTTGTTTTTTCCTCCAGAATAAATGTAACTTACGATGATTTCTCTCTCGTAACCATTTTTTCAGTAAGAAAGAGAGGAGACATAGGAAGATCCAACACTATCTTCTTACTATCATAAAATAACACATATGAAAAATATTGCTTTTAGCTCTACAGTTTAGTAAGCAATGGTATGAATAACGCAGTAAGTCCCTATTTAACTTACACAACCCATAACTCAAGCGCTGAAACACACACACACACACACACACACACACAATATCCCACATGCAAGAACAATGATTTACTTAAATGTTGTTTCCTATATCTATTTCTGATCTAAATTTCTCTATAAATATTTTCTCCTACCACTGCAACACAGGTATTATTATATTCAGCAGTTATCTAAAACTCATAACTAAAAAAGGATGGTTCTGAGTTACTGAGTGTTCATGAATGGCTGAAAATGCCATCTGTTGCATATATTGACTAGTTGGTGTGTGTGTGTGTGTGTGTGTGTGTGTGTGTGTGTGTGTGTGTGTGTGTGTGTGTGTGTGTGTGTGTAGGGTGGGATGGGGCATGGTGTGGGGGTAGGTGAGAAATGAGGCTGGGTGAAGAGAGGGGGGGGTGAAGTGGGGAGGAGGGGGGGGTGAAGTGGGGAGGAGGTGGGGGAGAGTGAGAAGTGAGGTTGGATGTTGTGTGAGACGGGCAAAGTTGAGTAAAGGATGAGGGTGAGGATAGGTGAGAGGTTGGGGTGACGGAGGAGGATGGGGGGATGTGGTGAGGGTGAGGATAGGTTGGGGTGAGGATGGATGTGGATGAGAGGTGGGGTGAAAGAGAGGGTGGGAGAGGGCCAGAAGCGGGGGTAGAGGGTGGGGGTGGGTGGGATTGGAAGAGGGTGAAGGTGGGTTGGGGTGGGGGTGGGTGAAGGGTGGAATTTAAGGTGAGAACTGAAGGGTGGTAATAGGCGGAAGTTGGTTTGGGGTGTAGGAAGTGAAGGGGTGACGTGAACAGTGGAGTGCTGTGTGTGTGTGTGTGTGTGTGTGCGTGTGTGTGTGTGTGAAAATATACGGTCAAACATCATGCAGATGAACGCTATATTTTAAGTTTCGAGATTGCTTGGGTGAATATTTTTTTTTCAAGAGTACCTATTTCGTCTCAGTTCGTTCCCTACATTAGTGGTTTCAAAATTTTTCGTTTTTTCATACAGCCGTCAGAGTCAAAGGTGAGCGATACTGATACTGATGATAGTTATGTCTGATAAGGATGTTGATTAATGGCTGTATTGATGATTATGGCAACGATAATAATAATGATGATGATAATAATGATAATAATAATGATGATAATAATAATAATAACAATAATAATAATAATGATAATAATAATAATAATGATAATAATAATAATAATGACGATGATGATGATAATAATAATAATAATAATAATAACAATAATGATAGTGCTGGTAATGATGACAGTAATAAAAATAATAATTATTGTGACAGTGATGCTGGAGATGATAATTACTGTAAGACTAACATCAACGACAAAAACATCAACAACAAGAGCAGCAGCAATAATAATAATAATAATAATAATAATAATAATAACGAAAATAATAATAATAATAATAATAATAATAATCTTAGCAATGAATATGGTGATACTACTTACATAATATTACTCCAACTCTCGGTTCCCAGTCATTTCGGCATCTCACTCTTTTTCTCTCTCTCCTGAGCAGAAAAAATGGAAGAAAGAAAGAAAAGAAAAGGTATCAGATAAGAGGTAGAAAATGGAGAGAAAAAGTAAAAAATAAACAGGAAGAGGTGAGATGACAGGAAAGAGAAAGACGAAAATGGAGAATGACGACAAGAAATGAAACAAGAAAATACTGGAAGAAGAAAATGGAGAGAGAGAGAGAGAGAGAGAGAGAGTCCAAAAGCATAAATGGATGTAGGCAGGTCACGTCCTTCGTAGAACAGATAACAGATGGACATCCAAGGTAACTGAGTGGAGTGAAAGGAAGAGGCAGACAGAGAACAAGATGGAGAGATGGAGAGAGAGGAAGAGGCAGACAGAAATCAAAACTTAGAATGGTGAGACGGAGTGAGAGGAAGAGGCAGACAGAGAACAAGATGGAGTGATGGAGTAAGAGGAGGAGGCAGACAGAGATTAGAATTAGGAGAGATGGAGTGAGAGGAAGAGGCAGAAAGAGAACAAGATGGAGAGATGGAGTGAGAAGAAGAGACAGACAGAGAACAAGACGGAGAGATAGAGTGAGAGGAAGATACAGACCGAGATCAAGATGGAGAGATGGAGTAAGAAGAGCCAGAGAGAGGACAGGGTGGCGAGATGACATTCGCAGAGTGCTAGGACTGGATATAACAAGCCAATAGGCGGTAATTCAGAGTGAAGAAAGATGGGAGAGGCTATTGTCTTGCAGTAAACTATCTCACCCTGTTGCTGCTGCTGCTGAGGATGATGATGATGAGGAGGAGGAGGAGGATAAAAATGATGATGATGATGATGATGATGATGATCATGATGACGATGGTGGTTAATAATGATGATGATGATGATGATCATGATCATGATGAGGAAGATCTATCTATCTATCTATTGCCAGACGCCATAATCCCGTAAGGGGTGGCCATTTGACTCTGAGTTACTTGTTTTACAGGAGGGGCACTAACCCTCCACCAACCCACTTGCTGACACGTAGGGAGCACGTATGGTTTGGTTATAGATGATGATGAATATTAAATCGCCAAGAGAAAGGAGTTACAGAAGCCACTTAAAATATGGCTGCCCTGAATACTAACTCTTGTTATCCTGGGAGAAATAGATATCAGCTTTTCCCTTATCTAATCTCCTTTGCCCCTGTATTGTTACGGAACAGAGAAAGATAACGTACACTTTAAGTGAGAATGCTAAAAATCACTACTGTCCCGTAAAGTTCCAGGTTCAAAACAAAAGAGTTAGGTAAAATTACAAGTTAAAGTTTAATGCACAAACTAACAACAAAACATTCAGAACTCATAAGGATAATGTAATGGCAAATAAACAGGTTAAATATATGGTTAACTGCAATAGCCTCTATTAACACGAAATTAGCAAGAATAAATTTATCTAAGTCAGCCCTGATGAAATGAGATACCAGATAATACTCAGTGAATGCCAGATAAATAATTACAGATACAAACTATTATCAAAAATGACTGACATAAAGAACCCCACATAAATTACAAAAACTGCACTAGGCCTACAAATTAAACTTATGCTATACAGTACAAGAAAAAATGCAACAACAGTTATACTCAAATTACACACAGCTGCTAGATGGTTGGAGACTTCTTGAGCACTCACAATAATAATATCTGTACAGGGGAGGACAAAGATGTGAACAAAATGAGGAGCAGATCTAAGTGGCAATGATGCAGAGACTGAGCTCATTATATAGGGGCCAGCAGAGCCTGATACAACTTGTAATAAGGACGCGCAAATGAAGCGATGGGGACAAACGGTCGACAATCCCGCACTGAATAACAGAAAGGACGACTTACTCTACTATAACGGTAGAAGGGGGGACTGAGGCAGAACACGCTCGTGATCAAACATGCAGCATATTGTGCGTTAAAATTACACAAAGGATGATGAAATCATAGGCTATGTAACACCTCCCCACAAAGAAAAAAGGAAATTTACAAAGGAAATTTCTTATTACTCTAAACAATCTGTCTAAAGTCTAGATAAGCAATCTGCAATAACATTTTCTTTCCCCTTGACATGTTGTATGTCTAATGAATACTCCTGAAGAAGTAGACTCCATCTTGTCAATCTCTGATTTTTATCTTTAAACTTACTAAGGAATTTCAGTGGGTTATGATCGGTATAAATGACTATGGGGTCAAAACCAGAACACAAATAAAATGAAAAATGCTGTAAACCCAAAATCAAGGCCAAAAGCTCTTTCTCAATAGTCGAGTAGTTCTTTTGAGGTGGAGTGAACTTCTTACTGTAATAAGATACAGGATGTTCAATACCCTGATCATCCTCTTGCAGCAAAACAGCCCCAGCTCCTGTATCACTTGCATCAACAGCCATCTTAAAAGGCTTAGCAAAATTTGGAGTAGCGAGCACTGGCTGACTTAATAGAATAGCTTTAAGTTTGTTGAAAGAGGATTCACAGTTATCGGTCCAGACAAATTTAACTCCCTTTTTCAGTAGGTCTGTAAGTGGTGATACAAGAATAGAAAAGTTAAGAACAAATCTCCTGTAATAACCTACCATTCCCAAAAATCTTTGTAGCTCTTTCCTACTTTTAGGTCTGGGAAGATCACTTATAACCTGAACCTTAGCTCCTGGTGGTGCAACATGTCCATCACCAATTACATACCCAAGGTACTGAACTTTAGCTTGACCAAACTCACACTTTGATAAATTAGCTACAAGATTAGCCTGAACTAAACGGTCAAGAAATTTACTGACATGGCATAGATGATCTTTCCAGTTGTCACTGAAGATTAATACATCATCAATATAAACAACACACCCTGCCAAACCCTCTGTTACAACATTCATGAGCTTCTGAAATGTGGCTGGTGCATTCTTCATACCATACGGCATTACAGAACATGCAAAAACCTTTCCTAGAGTTACAAAACATGAGATCTCCCTAGCACGTTCACTCATAGGTACTTGCCAGTATCCCTTTAACAAATCAAACTTACTTATGTACCTAGCCTTTCCGATCTTGTCTATGCAATCTTCCACACGAGGGAGAGGGTAAGTGTCTGTTTTAGTTATCTGATTAACACGTCTGTAGTCAATGCAAAGCCGCTGTGACCCACCTGGCTTAGGGACCAGAGTGACAGGAGAACTCCACTCGCTCTGACAGGGCTCAATCATCTTGTGGTCCAACAGGTAGCCAAGCTCCTTCTGGATGAGAGGAACTTTCACTGGGTTCACACGGTAAGGAGGCAATTTAATTGGCTTTGCGTCTCCAACATCGACATCATGCATCAACACAGTGGTTCTTCCTGGAGTAGCAAGGAACACTTGCGGGTACTCCTGCAGTAATGCCGAAAACTCCTGCCTTTCCTTGGGAGGTAGATGAGAAAGCTTAGTCTGGAGATCATTCATGATATCAGGATTCTTCCCCAAACTATCACTCAGGCACATACTGCATGGGAGAGCTTCACTTGCAGACTCGGGTGGAACAGCTACAGTGCAGACTGGATTATTTTCGTCCCGCCTGTGATATAATTTTAGCATGTTGATGTGACAAAGTTGCTTGCTCTTTCTACGATCTGGTGTGGCGATGACATAGTTGACATCACTGAGTTTCTTCTCCACGAAATAAGGACCACTAAACTTGGCTTGAAGAGGTTGCCCATGAACTGGTAGCAGAATCAAAACCTGATCTCCTGGCTGAAAGTGGCGTAACCTGGACTTCTTATCATACCAAGTCTTCATCTTCTCCTGAGCAGCTCCTAAATTCTCTCTCGCCAGCTGTAAAGCAGTGGACAGCCGTTCTTTGAACTTCATCACATACTCCAGCAGGTTGACGTCATCTTCCTCCGACAGCCAGCATTCCTTGAGTAACTTTCCTCTTACTTCATGGCCAAACAGTAGTTCAAAAGGTGAGAAGTCCAGTGATTCATTTGGAGATTCTCTTGCAGCAAACACAACGAATGGAAGACCTTTATCCCAGTCTTTCTGATGTTCCAAACAGTATTTCTTGAGCATCGATTTGAGTGTTTGATGGTATCTCTCCAACGCTCCTTGGGTCTGGGGATGGTAAGCTGAAGACGTGATCTGGGAGATGCCCAACTCTTTCAGAGACTGCTTGAAAACATTTGACATGAAATTACTTCCCCGGTCTGACTGTACCTCCTTAGGCAGACCAAACTTTGTGAAGAACCCCAGCATTTCCTTAACCACGTTCTTTGCTGAGATGTTTCTAAGTGGAATGGCTTCAGGATAACGAGTAGCCATATCAATCATGGTCAACACATAAGAAAATCCTGAAGAAGTCTTAGGAAGAGGGCCCACAATATCCACCAACACACGGGTGAAAGGCGCCTCAAAAGGAGGAATGGGAACTAGAGGTGCAACCTTTTCGGTCTGATTACACTTTCCCACAACTTGACAGGTGTGACAAGACTTACAATACCAGGAAACATCCCTGAAGATACCTGGCCAGTAGAAGTGTTTCAAAATGCGTGCCACAGTCTTCCTCACTCCAAGGTGTCCTGCCAAACTGGAATCATGAGCCACTCTAATGATATCCTGCCTACAAACACGAGGGATGACAACTTGATGTACAACCTCCCATTCACAGTCGGCTGATGCTGCTGGGGGTCTCCACTTCCTCATAAGTACTCCTGACTTTACATAATAACAAGTAGAAGCACTGGCTGACTCTTCTTCACTGTCAGCAGAGTTAGCTAGACCTTTCAACTCAGGGTCAGCAACCTGCAACTCAACCAACTCTTGACGAGACAAATTATCAACACTACGGGGTACTGCCTCATCTGGTGAGTGGTCCAAATTAGCAAGAAAAGTGTCAGCTAGGATAACATCATCATCATCATTATCCTCTAAATCACCAGTAACTTTAGACTTAGCCCTAGTGACAGCACATGCAGGGAACACATCAGGGACATCACAATCCTGGGACGCAGCCACTGGCTCACTAGACAACTGAGGAGCTGGACACACTTGACTTCCACCAATATCATTTCCAAGTAAGAAAGTTACACCTGACATTGGGAGTGTCTCAACCAACCCAACCATAACAGAACCATTAACAAAACCAGACTCTAAATTCACTCTGCACAGAGGGACAGAGAAGTAATTATTCCCTACACCTTGTAAGATTACAGTTTCATCAGAGGAATTAACATTAGAGCCTAGAACACTGGTCAGCATAAGGGATTGGCAAGCACCTGTATCACGATATATTTTAACTGATTTCCTGTCATTACTGTCCAGAGGACTGACAAAACCATCAGACAGGAAATTAGCACATGAACTCTTGAGAGTGTCACCCACGTTACTGCTCAAAAGAGGAGCTCCATCATGAGAATTTAAGTTACCCCTCAAAGCAGGTTCAGTTAACTCAGTTAAAGAATTCTGGGAACTCTCAAGAGTGGACACTAGACCAATTGACTGAATATTTAAAGACTCCTTTTTGTTCACATCACGCTGTCTCCTGAAACATCTCTCCGTAGTATGACCAAGCTTACTACAATAAGTACATTTACTTTTCTGAAATCTAGAGGTGAAGCTGGTATTTACTTCCTGAGAAACATCATCTTTATTCTCTTTCCTGTTACCTGTACTCTGAGTAGAGGCAACGTACTTACTCTCAGCTTTCCCTTTTTCTCTAGAATATCTCTTGTGAGTGAGAACATACTCATCAGCTAAAACTGCAGCATCAGACAAATTATCTATTCTTTTCTCATCAAGATATAGGCTTACATCTTTACTAATACACCTTTTGAAATCCTCCAGCAAAATCATCTGCTTAAATTTACCAAAATCAGAATCCACATTCTTAGAATTTAACCACTGCTCTAACAAATCTTCTTTGATTCTTGCATACTCAACATGGGATTGCTTATCTTGCTTGTAAGTTGTCCTAAATTTTACTCTATAGGCTTCAGGAACAAGCTCATAGGCCTTAAGAATCAAGCTCTTAACTACATCATAATTATCAGATTGATCCTGAGGCAAAGATGCATAAGTTACTTGAGCTTTACCGGTGAGAACAGTTTGAAGGAGTACTGGCCAATACTCCTTAGGCCAATTAAAACCTGTAGCTACCCTCTCAAACAACTGAAAATACTTTGTTAAGTCAGATTCATTAAAAGGAGGGACAACTTTAACATTTTTAGCCACATCAAAATCATCAGAGCAAGATGATCCAGTTCCACCTTGTTTCATGCGATACTCATGGTCTGCCTGAATCCTGGCAAGCTCAACTTGTGCCTGTATCTGTGCCTCCTGAATCCGAACCTGAGATTCCGCCTCCTTAGCCTGAGACTCAGCCTCCTTAGCACGTGCTTGAAATTCAGCCTCCTGAATACGAGCCTGAGACTCCGCCTGCTTAGCATTTGCCTGAAATTCAGCTTCTTTAGCACGAGCCTCCTGCAGAGCTAGCTGTAACTTAGCTAATTCAATCTGCGTTTGCTCATTTGGAGGAGTTACATTAAACAAGCTTTTATTAATCATGCCAACAATTTGATCCTTAGAATGATGAGAGTGAACTGCAATTCCCAATTGTTGAGCAACAAGCTTAAGTTCATTCTTTGTTCTGTTTTCTATATCACACACTGTTTGCACATTTGACAAAAAGTCCTTGGCTTCATCAAGTGTAGTAATAGTAGACATAATTAATAAGTAACAGTCACAAAATATCAAGCAATATCCTTATGATAATATCCTGAATATCCTGATATGAGGTCGCCAAATTTATGTTACGGAACAGAGAAAGATAACGTACACTTTAAGTGAGAATGCTAAAAATCACTACTGTCCCGTAAAGTTCCAGGTTCAAAACAAAAGAGTTAGGTAAAATTACAAGTTAAAGTTTAATGCACAAACTAACAACAAAACATTCAGAACTCATAAGGATAATGTAATGGCAAATAAACAGGTTAAATATATGGTTAACTGCAATAGCCTCTATTAACACGAAATTAGCAAGAATAAATTTATCTAAGTCAGCCCTGATGAAATGAGATACCAGATAATACTCAGTGAATGCCAGATAAATAATTACAGATACAAACTATTATCAAAAATGACTGACATAAAGAACCCCACATAAATTACAAAAACTGCACTAGGCCTACAAATTAAACTTATGCTATACAGTACAAGAAAAAATGCAACAACAGTTATACTCAAATTACACACAGCTGCTAGATGGTTGGAGACTTCTTGAGCACTCACAATAATAATATCTGTACAGGGGAGGACAGAGATGTGAACAAAATGAGGAGCAGATCTAAGTGGCAATGATGCAGAGACTGAGCTCATTATATAGGGGCCAGCAGAGCCCGACACAACTTGTAATAAGGACGCGCAGATGAAGCGATGGGGACAAACGGTCGACAATCCCGCACTGAATAACAGAAAGGACGACTTACTCTACTATAACGGTAGAAGGGGGGGACTGAGGCAGAACACGCTCGTGATCAAACATGCAGCATACTGTGCGTTAAAATTACACAAAGGATGATGAAATCATAGGCTATGTAACAGTATGTATATTTGTACACATTCATACACATTCCTTGATTTAATGTATATTATCATGCACATTCACTGATTTCATACACATTCACTGATTTCAGATACACTTTTATACACATTCGCACACACTCTTTGATTTCATAAACATTCACTTCATACACAATCATTTTCCTTTGACTTATCGTGCTTCCTTCCAGTATATACATTCATACGCATTCACTGGTTTCATTCGTATTCATACACATTCACTTCATACACATTCATACGCATTCATTGAATTCATACGTATTTTCATACACAATCAAACACATTCATTGATTTCATACACATGCTTTCATTGATTTTATATACTTTTTCATACACATTCGCTTCTTATACATTTTCATACACATTCAACTCCATACACATTCGCACATCTTCATCGATTTCATTGACTTTATACACATTTTTATACATACAGAACCATACACACTCCATGTTTTCATTCACACCTTAATACACATTCATTAATTTCATACACATTCACTTTATCCACATTCATTTTCTGTTTACTTATGCCGCATCCTTCTAGCGTCCACATTCATACGCATTCACTGGTGTTATGCACATTTTCATACATATTCGCACACATTGATTTCATACACATTCACTGTATGCATATTAATTTTCCTTTGGCTTATGGCATCTCCTACCAGTGTACACATTCATACACATTCATTGATTCATACAAATTTATACATTCACTGATTTCATACACATTCTGATACACAATCATACATATTCATTGATTTCATACACAATTATACACATTCACTGATTTTATACACATTCACCTCATTGACAGTCATACACATTCATTATCCGTTTACCTAAGGAGCTTTCTCCCAGCATACACATTCATACACATTCACTGATTTCATACATATTTGCATACACATTCTCTGATTTTATATACATTTTCATACACATTCATTTTCCTTTGACTTAGGCTCTTCCTTCCAACATACCACCATACATATTCATGCACATTCATTGATTTCATGTACATTTTCAAACAGATTCATACACATTCATTGGTTTCATATACATTTTCATACACATTCATACATTCAGTGATTTTATATACATTTTCATACACAGTCATACATTCAGTGATTTTATATACATTTTCATACACATTCATTCACTTTATGTACATTTTCATACACAGCCATACACATTCATTGCTTTCATACACGTTCACTTCATACACATTCAAACATATTCATTTTCCTCTGACTTGTCGTGTTTCCCTCCAGCGTACACATTCACTGATTTTATATACATTTTCATTCACATTCACTGATCACATACACATTCACTTCCCACACACTCATTTTCCGTATACTTATGGCGCTTTCTCGCAGCATACACATTCATTTCGTCAACAATAATAACAATAAATCAAACTGTTTACTCTCCAAAGCTTGCCCTGTTCTCTCTCTCTCTCTCTCTCTCTCTCTCTCTCTCTCTCTCCTCTCCCTTCTTTCTCATTTCTCTCCCCTTCCATCCTCCCTACCCATCCCATTTCTCTCTCCCACTTCTCCCCCACCCTTCCCCTTCCCCACCTCATTTCATCCTTCCCCTTCCTCCCCACCCCATTCCCTCTCTGTTGCCCCTTCTCTCCTTCCCGCCTTCTCCCCTCTCCATTTCCCCGTCATCTCCTTCCACTTTTCCCTCCCTCCTTTCCTTCCACTTTTCCCTCCCTCCTTTCCTTCTCCCCTCCCTTCCCTCTCCCTCTCTCCAACCTCTCCTCCCTCTTCTTCCCTATAATTGCTACGTTTCCTCCGCCCTTCACCTTCCGCTCTCCTTTCCCTTCTCCCTTCTTTCCTTTTTCCCTTCCCTTTTATCTGTATGGTCTTCCGTCTCTTCCCTATCCCATACCCCCAACACACACACACACACACACACACACACACACACACACACACACAGAGAGAGAGAGAGAGAGAGAGAGAGAAGCAGAGGGAGACCAGGGGGAAACTATAAAATTTCAAAGGTCCTTTTGATACATGAAAAACTACCCTAACACATAAAGCTATTTGTCCCCACCCTCATCCTCCCTCAAACCAACCCTTGACCTTTAACCCTGACCTCTGACATGGGCGACTGTCTCTTTTGTTGGACTGGGTTGAAATATGTCAGCAACTTTTTAATTCGACCTTTGACCTATTTCAATTAACCCAGCTGAACGAGGATGTGTATGGTAGTTGTTGTTGCTGTTGTTGGTGGTGGTGGTGGGTGTTATTATTATTACTATTATTATTATTATTATTATTAGTGGTAGGTGGGGGCGCTCACCATCCACTCACTCGATGTATTGCTGCTGTCGGGTGTCTGCCCTTTCCTCTCTTCCATCCTTCTTTCCTTCCATCCTCTTCTGTCTTTCTATCTTTCATTCTTTCCTTGTCCTTCTGCCTACGGGTGACTTTACACTCCCTCTTCTTTCTTTCCTTCATTCTTTCCTTTTCCTTCTGCCTGTGGGTGACTCTACACTGAGTGACAAGCCAAATGGTTTCCTGTACACCAGGAAACCATGTACTATGCTGGGTGGTAACCATATAACCAAATTTTGGCGCCTAGTGGTTTAGTGGGTAATTATTGCGCTCCAGTCGGATTGAGCCGGGGAAGGTTTATATATCAAAGGGGAGGTTGGGGTTGATTGCCCATGTAATGCCACTCAGGGATGAGTGAGGCTGGTCACTCTCATCTTAAATGTCGAGACCAACTGCCTAGCCCCGGACTCCTACGCTCATCTTGGGGCAATGTAGGATTGGATTGATTATTATTAATTATTATTATTATTATTATTATTATTATTACATTTATCTTCTTTATTATTATCATCATTTTTTATTACATCATTATCATTTTTATTTTTATTATTATTACTATTATTATTATTATTATTATTATTATTATTATTATTTACTCCTGTCACTACCACATCGTCTTTATTAATCTTAATATAATCTCCTCGTTGTGATGTGGCTAAGGACGGCATTCTAGCAGGGTTAACAAGCTTGCTTAATATCTCTTCCTTACCGAGTTATTTCTGATTCTGCTCCGTTACTACTTTCTGTATGTTATTCATGCAATCTATGTCGATATTGAAAAGACATAAGAAGCGTAAATGAGGATATCAATCTGTACTGGCACCTCTTCCTTACCGATTTATTTCTGATTCTGCTGCATTACTATATTCTTATGTGTTATGTAATCTATGTCGATAAAAAGACATAAGAAGCAGACCAGGGGATATTAATAAATACTTTGAAAAATGAATCGTTAAGAAAGAGGTGTTAGGGAACATTCTCACCCGACGAGACACTCCCCATTAACCCATTAAATGTATTAGGAGAAAGAGAACAAGCTGGATAAAGGAAAATAGATGAGGGAGAGTGACTGGGAGTGGCAGGAGAGGCTATACCCTTTCAACTCTAACTTGGCCTAAAACTGCCAACTCTCCATCGTGAATGCTGAGTTGGAGCAATGGATTGACATTAGAATATAGTGCGAGTCACGAAGAAGTGTTATGGAAATGACGTAGAGCCATAGTACTTTCTTCTTCTGCCACTACGTTACGAGAAAGAAGGTGCAAAAGGACGAAAATCTGGGCCAAGTTAACGTGAAAGAACTATAGTGATAAACAGTAATAGGGATGGATGGAAGAACTGAAAAACGAATTAAAGATGAAAGGAAGAAACTGAGATGGAAAGTTAAGACAGAGAAGTACATGGAGGAGGGGGCCTGGAGTGGCGTGGGGGAGTGAGAAATGGAGTGGTAAGGCGTTATGGTGAGACTTCGAGATGTTGCTACGAAAATAAGAATGAGGTGGAAGGTGTTGAAGAAATGTATGAGGGAGAGCAGCATAGAGGGGAAGGACGGTGTGGTGGTGATAATGATGAAGAGATTTTGAGGGACTGGCAAGAAATGAAGGAAAGAAAGACTGAGATGGAATGATAAACTGGAGGAGTACATGAGGAGGTCAGATAAAAGTGACAGGAAGAAGTGGTGGTAAAATAGAGATTCTGATAAAGCAAGGAATAGAAGGTGGAAGGAGAGATACAGCAAGGAATAGGAGGTGGAAGGAGAGACAGAGCAAGGAACAGAAGGAAGGAGAGATAGAGCATGGAATAGACGAAGGAAGGGGAGATAAAGCAACGAATAGAAGGTGGAAGGAGAGATAGAGCAAGGAATAGACAATGGAAGGAGAGAGAGAGCAAGGAATAGAAGGTAGAAGGAGAGACAGAGCAAGGAATAGACAGTGAAAGGAGAGATAGAGCAAGGAATAAAAGGTGAATGGAGAGATAGAGCAAGGAATAGAAGGCAGAAGGAGAAATAGAACAAGAAATAGACGGTGGAAGGATAGAATGAAGCACAGTCGGTCTCAAAAATTATGTTCCCTTTCCCGCTTCTCTCTTCGTTGACTTTGAAAATCAGTAAAGCGCATCCGTAGCAACTGACAATGGTGAATTTATCTGACCATGGATCAGCGTCATCAGTGTCGTTTGCTGAAAATTCACTACACTGGTACTCAAAATTCCTGGAGAGAGAGAGAGAGAGAGAGAGAGAGAGAGAGAGAGAGAGAGAGAGAGAGAGAGAGAGAGAGAGAGAGAGAGAGAGAGAGAGAGAGAGAGAGAGAGAGAGACGAAAGAAGTATTAGACATGCTTGGAAGAATAAGGAACGGAAATAAAAAGTGGAGGAAGAAAGTAGAACAGGAAATGAAGGTAGGTGGTATAGAGATATATTAGCGCGTCCTCTCTCTCTCTCTCTCTCTCTCTCAGATAACATGCCTGCGAGTTGGACTAATGACTTTTAAACAGTGATATTTTTCGAGCAAACAAAGTATCTAGTGTATAATCGCGTTACTTGATGTCTGTCTATATGCTCATCACAATTAGTTAATAGCCACCCACCTATCTATATGTATTTGTCTTTTTTGATATTTTGACATATTTCACTCGCGAATTCCATGCATATATTTTCCCTTGTAGCCTATTATAGTGCAGTTTTCTTCTTTATATAATTAACCCTATCATATTCGGAAAACTCTATTATTCTTTTTCCCGTAAGCGCCATATGGTTTTATTTAAGTAAGAGGGAGTTACTATGAGCCTGTGAGTGCCAGTACAGTTACGAGTCAGTTTCTCATTTTCGGAACAGCTCTAGCTTTCTATTCCAGCTAACGCCAGGCGGGTTTATTTAGCAATGAGGTATACCCAGTGCCATGCAACTTGTCATTTAAGCCCCGCCCCTCTCCACCCACCGCCCGTAAAGGTTTTCTCCAATAACAACAAGACAAGTTCGTGTTGCTCTCATTTATGCTTTACGCCGCAGGTTATTAGACACCACCGTACTGGAAGAGTTCATTATTCTAATCCAAATACTATCTTCTCTAACATATTTGCTCTTACTTTGCTTACATTACTTGCACCAATGACCTCTGTTGTTACTCTGCCATGATCTTTTTACTGTCATCAACTGCTTACGTAATTCTAAACATACTTTTCGTTTTTTTTTTTTTTAATAATAATGTTCCATTTATCCTGTAACCTCATTTCACACTAATTCATTTTACATCACCTCATCTCATCTCATCTGACCCTATCAGCATCACATCACATCACATCACATCATACCCTTGCATTCTTCTACTTCCATACATTACCATTTCCCTACCTCTTCCTTCACTTATACCAATTTTCCTCCACTTCTCTCCCTCACACCACCTCTCCACCTTTCCTCACACCACCCCCTACCCCAGTCCACCCTTACTTTACAACACCATAACACTATAACACCAGGTGGCAAAGATGGTACTTCAGAGTCTAGTTCAGTACAAATAGTGCATCCGTGGTTATGGCTTTTACGGGTGTTATTCTTGACATCTTTTACGTGTTTTCTGTTGTAACTACCTACACCTGCCAACACCTGCCCACACATTTACACACACCTGTTTACACCTGTCCCCACACCTACCCACACTTGAACACACCCATCCACACCTACCCATACATCTACAGTACCTACTGTACACCTGCCCTTACCCACACATTCATACACACATACCCACACACTTTATCACACCTACCCATACACCTGTCCACACCTTCCCACAAACCTGTCCACACATACCACACAGCTATCTACACATACCCACACTTACCAAAACCTATCCACACACCTGCTCATACCTGCCCACACACCTATTCACACACCCACACATTTACATACACACACACACACCTTCCAACACCTACCCATGCACGTGCGTTGTAGCCTACTGTATATATGATGGACTTTTCAGACTGAAGGGGTCAACAGCCTGTGTTTACCCCATCATTTCTCGGGTGCTGTCCTAACTTTAAATCGTCCGGTAACAATAAAATCTGCAATAAAAATGACGTACTCGGCCTGAAGGGACTTATAAAGGTCAACGTTTGGGGGGTTAACACGTTCGCTGTCTGTCTGTCTGTCTGTGTCTGTCTCTATCTGTCTGTCAGAATCCATCTGTCTATCTCTTTATCTACCTATCAATAAATCAGTCTGTCTATCTATCTGTCTGTCTATCCATCTATCTACCGATCAGCACATCCACTTCAAAAACCATGATGACAAACCAACAACATCAATAGACCCTACTAATTATGGTCTAATTGTGTTTGCCAGACGAATAACGAGTTCCTTTCAGGCGTCATTAACAAAATGATTTCAGCAGAACAGGTGATTAGCAGGTAATGAAGTGGCCTGAAGCAGTTCCGAGCCAGGCAATGCTTTGTGTTTGTATCTAAACATTGGGAACCTATCAGAATTCAGAGAATGCTCTGTTTATTTTTACCCGTCCCCGCTCCTGAGGGACTCGTGGACGGGTATTGTTTTTACTCGGTTTGTCTCATTGTTTGTTTGTCCGTCTATCTATCCGTCTGTCTGTCTGTCTGTTAACAACTCCAAGCAAAAACTCCTGGTGCGTTTTTACTAAACTTGCAAGGATGATGGGCTATAACCTTCTGATAACCTTGTTAAATTTAGGCCAAAGCCGTAGACCCAAAAAATTAAAAAAAAAAAAAAAATAAATAGTTTTTTCGCCATAACTCCTTTCAGATTCGTCATATCGACATGAAACCAAAACCTAAAGGTGCATCTTTTAAATCTGCATCCTATAACATGCCTCATTACATCAGGGGGGGGTCACCCCCCCCCAACAGTGGCGGTAGGGGAGTCAATGTCAGGTGGGTTGGGCCGAGAATTTCAAATGGGCATAAAATCGTCAATTTTCGCCCGATTTACTCCAAATTTGATGTGACATCTTTGACTAGATACTCTGTTGTGTTATATACAGTACGTCAGCACTAAAATGACTGCCGGGGACGGGTTTGCTGTGTCTTGGCACAGCTTCTTGTTTTTACTAGGATGTACATATATACACATACATATACATATCATTTTCATCATCATCATCATCATCATCATCATCATCCAAGTCTGTGTTGTGTGTGTGTAAATGCTTAAACATTGGTGTCATATCAGAAGTCAGGGCATGTTAGGTATGTTTAGCTTTGTGCCACAAAATTCGCATATAGTCATTCTCTCTCTCTCTCTCTCTCTCTCTCTCTCTCTCTCTCACACACACACACACACACACACACACACACACACACACACACACATTTCAGCATCATTAATCTGATCCTCTTTCCAGCTTAAAGATGAGGTGAGGTAGGATCCAGTAACAAAGAATGGTTCGCAGTGAGGGAACTGTGTGTGTGTGTGTGTGTGTGTGTGTGTGTGTGTGTGTGTGTGTGTGTGTGTGTGTGTGTGTGTGTGTGTGTGTGTGTGTGTGTGTGTCGGTATTTTTGTAGTATTGTGTTTGTTTTGGTTGCTTTGTGTATGTGCTGTTGTCACCCTATGTGTGTATGTCTATGTATGTGTGTGTGTGTGTGTGTGTGTGTGTGTGTGTGTGTGTGTGTGTGTGTGTGTGTGTGTGTCGGTATTTTTGTAGTATTGTGTTTGTTTTGGTTGCTTTGTGTATGTGCTGTTGTCACCCTATGTGTGTATGTCTATGTACGTGTGTGTGTGTGTGTGTGTGTGTGTGTGTGTGTGTGTGTGTGTGTGTGTGTGTGTGTGTGTGTGTGTGTGTGTGTGTTGGTATTTTTGTAACATTATGTTTGTTTTGGTTGCTTTGTGCATGTGCTGTTGTCACCCTATGCGTGTATGTATGTCTATGTAAGTGTGTTTATGTCTGTGTCTGAATGTGTGTGCTCATTTCATCACCTCCAATTTGTGTGAAACCCCATCCAGGTGTTGGAGGTGCTAATCAACAGATGATGACAACAGGTGCTCTTGTATGTGCTCTGTTTTTCACCAGGTAAATTTTGAGACACGAGTGGTTGTTCCTTCTTGGTTCATGGAATTTATGCAGAGAGAGAGAGAGAGAGAGAGAGAGAGAGAGAGAGAGAGAATGCCTAATCAGGGTAAAGAAAAAAAATAATAATAATAGGATTCTCGTTATACTTTGCATTCGAGTTAACTATCTCATTTTTGGATCCCTCTTTCCCCAGTGTATTAGTGAGAGATGTGGAATAATGGATCGAATTAGGAATCACATATAGAGAGAGAGCTTCGTGTGATAAAGGAACAGACGAAAGCAAGGGATATTAATGGATGTGGGCAGGTCACGTCCTTCGTGGAACAGATAACAGATGGACAACCAGGGTAACTGAGTGGCAGCCCATAAATGGAGTGAGAGGAAAAGGGAGGAAAGAGAGTGAGAGGAGGAGACACAGAACAAGATGGAGACACATTGAGAGGAAAAGAAATGGAACAAGATGGCAAGACAGTGAGAGGAAGAGACAGAGAACAAGATGGAAAAACAGTGAGAGCAAGAGACAGAATAAGATGGACAGACAATGAAAGGAAGAGACAGAACAAGATGGAGAGAGAGTGAGAGGAAGAGGCAGAGAACAAGATGGAGAGAGAGTGAGAGGACTAGGCGGAGAACAAGATGGAGAGACAAAGTTCGGAGATTTGCTGGGACTGGGTGGAACAGGTTAAGGACAAAGATGGGAGAAACCTTCACCTTGTAGTGAATGATGATGATGATGATGGTTTGAGTGGTAATGACGACGACGACGACGATGATAATGATGATGATGATGATGATGATGATGATGATGATGATGATGATCTGACTGAAAAAGATGATGATAATGATGATGATGTCGATTGTTTGAATGATGATGATGATGATGATGATGACTGTATGAATGATGATGATGATGATGATGACGATTGTCTGAATGATGATAATGATGATGGTCTAGCTGATTATGAGAATGGTGATGATGATGATGATGATGATGATTCCTTTACATCCGAGGCGACATATTTCTTAAAACTTTCGTCTAGTGTCAAAACTGGTGGACTCCTTCCCTACACCCTTGTCCCGCTGAACCCAACTGTGTGGCTGTATTGTTCCTGTCGACCCCCTGAGGGTGTGGCCCATTAGTCCTCCTCCACATCTCGTCTCTTTTGTTCTCCCCTCCCCTCGTGATGGAGAAAGTTCAGAAAGGTTTAAAAAGATGTAAGCATACTGAGAAAAGTTCAAAGAGGTTCCCAATGGTTCAAGGAGGTTGGAAATGGTATAAATTAATTAATTAATTAATAAGTAAAAAATGAAAATGCCGCAAGGTTCCAAGAGGCTAAGAATAATAAAAAGCAGTCATTGGCGCTACAAAAGATCCATGGAGGGAAAAAAAAAAGCTGAAGACGGAGCTTAACGAAAGGATTCAACACAATTTTAAAAAGGTTCAAAGGGGAAGGGGTCGCAAGCGTAAAAAAAAAAAAATGTATTCCAGTTGGTTATGCGTCGTTCACTGTGATAACGTCATCTTTTCAAGGGAATGTGTGTGCAGTACAGGAAAGAGGGTTGAAGGCAGGCTTGATGCTGAGGACACTACGGAATGCATTTCCTCCTTGCATCATAGTATCATCAGCCCCTGGTAAACTAATACTAATCAGGTATGTGCTATTTGGTAAGCTTCCATCTCATATAAACCATCCCACCGTGGCCAAATCCCATCTTCTCCATCTCTCTTTCTCTGCACAGATCAACGTACGACGTTCATATAATTTAATCTGTTTTTCATGCTCTGCTGAAAAATATACTAATGTTAATATAGCGCATTTATTCTTATCTAATAAAAAAGTGACCCCATTTCATGTTCGTAGACAGCCAGATGTAGTCAGATTGAGGGTAAACTTGGCTAGTAACCAAGAAGACTCATTGCTACCCTATACCTAAGGCTCATTGAATCTCACACAACCACGATTTAGTGTTTGAGTTGTGGAAGCTGCTAAGGTCCATAAAAATAAAATTAATTTAATTAAAGTGTTAACAGAATAGAGATCGTCCTACACTGAAGACAGAGCATACTTTCAGACAATGGTATACTCGTAAATATAATCCCTTTAGATGGAGGACATTTTTACTCATTTATTTACCTGTTTATTTATTTATTTATTTATATGTACAGTTATCATATTTTTTGCTTTTACCAGTCAGTTTTATTCAACTTATAGGTTACTCTTCTGGGATATAGACTAAATTAACCCCTCCACTGCGAGATGTTCTCTGAGATGAATTACATGTCTGTCTGTCTGTCTGTCTGTCTGCCTGTCAATGTGTCTGCCTGTCTCTGTCTGTCTGTCTGTCTGTCTGTCTGTCTGCCTGTCAATGTGTCTGCCTGTCTCTGTCTGTCTGTCTGCCTGTCTGTCTGTCTGTCTCTCTCTCTCATTCTGGATCATACCCACCCCATTTATGACTGGGAATAGAGTAATGATGACGGTGACTCTCTCTCTCTCTCTCTGGAGGTAGCAAGCATCATCTATCATTCTGTACTTCTTTCTCCCACCAACAGCGTCGGAGTTCGGGGCTAAGTATTCACACCCGACATTTAAGGGTGACCAGCCTCGCACATCCCTGAGTAGCATCAAATGAGCAATAAACTCCAACCACTCTTCAGATATACACCCTTCTTGGCTGAATCCGGTTGGCGCACCTTAACCCACTCATCCACCAGGCGTCATCACGTAGCAAGAATATACCAAAATTAGGCATTATTTTGGTGAAGACGCTAATAGAGAGAGAGAGAGAGAGAGAGAGAGAGAGAGAGAGAGAGAGAGAGAGAGAGAGAGAGAGAGAGAGAGAGAGAGAGACGCTACCTTATGAGTCTGAGGTCATGCAAACTGAGTCATTCTGAGTTACATTTTAGACATGCAAACTCCTAGAGGCTGGCGAGGAGTCCTGGCCAACTGTTCTCTCTATATTCTAGGTTTATTAGACCATCTTGCATTGTAAAGAAAAAAAATATAGAAGAAACGATTAGAAAGAAAAAGAATAAAATGATTCACGTAATGCTTTTGTAGTTCTGTGAGTACAACACATTTGCTCTCTCTCTCTCTCTCTCTCTCTCTCTCTCTCTCTCTCTCTCTCGTCTAGATTTATTAGACCATCTTGCATTTGTAAAAAGAAAAGAAGAAAAAATAAAGAAAAAAGAAAAACAAAAAAGGATTCACGTAATGCTTTTGTACGTTTTGTGAGTACAGTACATTCTGTGTGTGTGTGTGTGTGTGTGTGTGTGTGTGTGTGTGTGTGTGTGTGTGTGTGTGAAAAGCTATCTGCCGTTTCTAAAGTCATAAAAGCCACGAACGAAGAGGAAGAAGAAGGAGTGATGAAGAAGAGAAGCAATAAGCCTTCTCACCATACTGTAGATCCGACAACACAAAGCTCTACGCCTTTTGATCCTGTGTCCCCGTAGGTAAGGCCAAGCTCTATAAAAAGGACATAAGAAAGATGAGGGGAACAACACACACACACACACACACACACACACACACACACACACAGAACTTGGAAGCCTCTTAGGGCCACGAGAATATCTATCTATCTATCTATATACCTAGGCTGCTTCCCCCAAGGAAAGAATAAGGTCCACAAAAGCAGCTTGACTCTGATGTAAATGTATCGGTGTTGGGACGAGGCCAGAGTCGGTGAAAAGCAGGGTGAGGGAGGGGGTGAGGGAGGGGGTGAGGGAGGGGGTGAGGGAGGGGGTGAGGAAGGGGGTGAGGGAGGTGAGGGAATACACAGGAATACACAGGAAAGCAAACAGCAACAGACCTTATGGTCCTTTCGAGGCTGCTTGTTAGAGAAAATTATGACTACAAGATCTAACTCTACATGTTGAAGGATAAGGATAGTAAAGCAAGAAGGCTCCCCCCACCACCAAACCCTCCAGGAAAAAGTGAGAAAAACCACCATGCAGCATGGAAAAACTGACATGGAAATTTTATAGGAAACACTGGAAAGGAAAAGTCACATTCTATAATACTTTATCTATGAGCTACCCGACAGAGTAACCTGAAAGAGAAAGTAAACAAATAATAGTTACGGCATGACATTATAAACCGGTTACATTGAGTTAATGGGAAGTCTGTGGACATAACGTGGAAGCTACACACTGCACAGTGTGGATGTTTAGGGGTGGTACAGCAGCCTTGCCTAGCGCTTTTAAGGTAGGCAGCAGTCAATCAGGCCCTAGCTCCGTTTGCTCCACTGAGACAAGGAACTCTCCCATGTGGGACAAGTACACAAGTTTCATCCTGAAGCAGTGACCCCTGGTACATTAAAAAAGTCCCGATGGTGGTCACTTGACTAACAGGGACCCTCAGTGATCCACAGCCAGCCCATCACAGGTCGAAAGTAAGAGTAGTGACCGTTAACTCAGGGTTATCTGTGCAGATCCTAATCTGTGCTTATATTGCTTTCTTTGCGCTGGGGAGATTGAAAAGTATATAGGACGGGTGTCTTAGATAAAAGGGGACTGCACAGTGCACAGTGTGGGGGGGGGAGGAGGGAGGGGGGGAGGGAGGGGGGAGGGAGGTGAGGGAGGGGGTGAGGGATGGATGAAGGGGTGAGGGAGAGAATGGGGAGGGATGAGGGGGATAAGGGGATGAGGGGGATAAGGGGGTGAGAGAGAGAAGGTGATGTTCGAAGGAAGCGGTTATGATGGTTGAGGGAGGGTTGGGGAATGATAGGGTTGTGAGTGGGGGGGGGGAGTGTGGTAGAGGAGGAGGGGAATGAAAAGGTAGAGGGAAGAGGAGAGGGGGAGATGGGTGTGAGGAGGTTGAGGGTGGGGCAAAGAACGATGGGGGTGGGAGGGGCGGATAAAGGGAGGAGAGTTGAGGAAGGGGGAGGAGGGTTGGAGAATGAGGTGGTTGTAGAAAATGGGAAGAATGATGAAGGAGGAGGAGGAGGGAAGAAGGATGGAGGAGGAGGGAAGGATGGAGGAGGAGGGAAGAAGGATGGAGGAGGAGGGAAGGATGGAGGAGGAGGGAAGAAGGATGGAGGAGGAGGGAAGAAGGATGGAGGAGGAGGGAAGAAGGATGGAGGAGGAGGGAAGAAGGATGGAGGAGGAGGGAAGAAGGATGGAGGAGGAGGGAAGAAGGATGGAGGAGGAGGGAAGAAGGATGGAGGAGGAGGGAAGAAGGATGGAGGAGGAGGGAAGAAGGATGGAGGAGGAGGGAAGAAGGATGGAGGAGGGAAGAAGGATGGAGGAGGAGGGAAGAAGGATGGAGGAGGGGAAGGTGTGGGTAGAAAGAGAGGGTTGTGATGGAAGGGAAGAGGAGGGAGATGGAGACTGAGGGTGTGGTGGGCGAGAGAAAGAGGGATGGAGCAGGAAGTGAAGGTTGCTGGGAGGCAGGGAGGGAAGAGTGTTGGGGAATGAGGGAGGGAGAGAAGATGCTGGGAGGGAGGGAGAGAAGATGCTGGGAGGGAGGGAGAGAAGATGCTGAGAGGGAGGGAGAGAAGATGCTGAGAGGGAGGGAGAGAAGATTGTTCGGAGGAGTGAGAGAAAACTGCTGGGAGGGAAAGAGAGAGAAGACCGTTGAGCGGGAGGGAGGGAGAGAAGACTGTGGGAGGGAGGGTGGGAGAGAAGACTGTTGGGAAGGAGGGAGGGAGGGAGGGAGAGACGACTGTGGGAGGGAGGGTGGGAGAGAAGACTGTTGGGAAGGAGGGAGGGAGGGAGGGAGAGACGACTGTGGAAGGGAGAGAGAGAAGATATTTGGAAGAGTGGAAAAGGATTGTGGAGGGAGGGAGACAAGACTGTTGGGAGGGAGAGAAGATTGTGGGAGGGAGAGAGAAAAGACTGTTGGAGGGAGAGAGAAAAGATTGTTGGGAGGGAGTAAGAAAAGATTGTTGGGGGAAGAGAGGATTGTTGGGAGGGAGGGAGAAAAGATTGTTGGGAGGGAGGGAGAGAAGATTGTTGGGAGGGAGGGAGAAAAGATTGTTGGGAGGGAGAGAAGATTGTTGGGAGGGAGGGAGAAGAGATTGTAGGGAGGAAGAGAAGATTGTTGGGAGAGAGAGAAGATTGTTGGGAGGGAGAGAAGATTGTTGGGAGGGAGGGAGAAAAGATTGTAGGGAGGGAGAGAAGATTGTTGGGAAGGAGCACCATAATACACCTCAGCATACACCGTCCTCTCGTAATGTCAATCGCATCCTGTCTGGTGTTAGGGCAGGGAATGAAACAGGTCAAAATTAATAATGCTTACCGTGAAATGAAATACCGTGACCACATTTATTATTTTGTTATTTTTTATTATTTTTTCTGGGGGGTAACAAACTTGCGGGTTTCTGGCCTTTGGTTCCTTCTTTCTTGAAAAAAACAAAAAAAAAAAAACTAGAGAGGGTGTTTAAAGGGAAGAGGGAAGATGACTGCGGATTTTTGGCCTTTGGTTCTTTCTTCCTTGAAAAAAAAGAGAAAAAAGAAAATACTGGAGTGGATGTTTAGAGAGAAGAGCGAAACGCGCGCCCGAATTATGACCTTGACCTGTGACCTTGACCTTTGAGCTATCTGTACCAAAATCAACTCACCTCTTCACATCTTCACATGAAATATCAGTGCGAATTTTGATCGAAATTGGATAAGACACTCATGACCCTAAGCTACACCCAAAAAGTTGACAATGACCTATGACCTGTGACCTGTGACCGTTCATCAATCTGCACAAACATTTTCTTTTTTTTCAAACCTTCACTTAGTGAATATGCTACGTTTAATTCAGACGGGATAAGGGACTGAAGAAATCTTTAACACAAATACATAAATACATATAGAGATACATGCAAAGAAACCAAAAAGTCAAAACAACTGTGGTATTTGTTCTCTGTTATATACTCATATACATTAGGGTGGAGGCGGTGGCTGAATCGGTAGAGAGGCGGCCTGTAGGCCTAATGAACCCAGGTTCGAATCTCAGCTGGGGCAGGGAACAGTCTAAGGATTTGAATTTCATAGTGCAGACTTTACTGATCTACCAGAAGACCCTCCGACATGTCGTAAAAATACCCCCGCCAATACCAATACATCAGTCCTGTATGAGACAGCCCTAGCATGTATTCAATATGGACGGTGGGTATTGGCGCCGCACTGGTGACATATGGAGGTGTAGGAGGACTACTGGGCCCTGGGACAGGCCATTGCCCCCGACAAATAGGCCCTGAAGCCTTTGCCCAGAGTCATACACATTACAAAAAAAAAAAAAGTTACAGCACGCGAGATTAACTTGGGTAGTTTTTTGACTAGATAGAAAGGACAATTATGATGATTTTTAGCATTTGGTTGCCATGTTTTATATACATACACCCCCCCCACACACAAACACCCCCCCCCCCACATATACATAGCCTCCCCACACACACATACACCCCAACCGCCCGACACACACAACCATAAATATAACTATCTTCTCAGAAAAGGGTGAGTTCAGAGCTCCAGCTTCCGACCGTCTCCGCACCGCATCTCACTGGAAGGACGGCCAATAGAGCTCTTTATCTTTCAACTCAGTGCTGTAAGTTGTCGATGGGCAGACGTCTGGGGGAAGCAGCGAGAGTCTATCCACGTTTATGATGTCGTAACTCCGCCCTGACCTGTGGTGTGCCCGGACTCTCGTAAATAAGGACAGGACACACAGCCACCAGCCCTTCCTAACCTGAATTACAGCCCTTCCCCTTATGCCTTATCTGTGCTCCTTCACAACTAAGGGTCTTTCTAACCCTCTTTCACTCCTATACTCACTTCACCTTAACTTGGCCCAGATTTTTATCCTTTTATATCTTATTCCACGTAATTTGTAGGCAGCTAAAGATAAAGCTATGCCTCTACATTCTTTCCGCAGCACTTCTTTGTTACCTGCATCGTGTTCTGGTATTAATCTGTTATTAGTCCTTGGCACTCAAGATGGAAAGACGGAAATTTTAGGCCAAGTAAGAGTAAAAGCAGTATAGGGGCGTCTTGTTAGTTAAATAAAATCGTAATCGCAAGAGGAATGGAGAAGACTTGAGGGTTTGATGAAAATTGATATAAACTTCTTACAAGATATTGCAAAGACGCATCTCCTTCCTACCCAGACTTATTGCTTCTTCCCTTATACCTTTTCTTTGCCTCCTCAGTACGAGGGGATCTTTCTTGAGCTATTTTGTTTAAGAAAGATGTAGATTAAGAAAGATTAATCGTAGTAAAATGATAATTGTTTGACGGCAGCCTGATTAAAAGTGCTTTGATCCACCTCTCAAGGATGATATACAACCACCCAGCCTTCCTAAATAGACTTATTACTCCTTCCTTTACGTCCTCCCTTCACTCCTTCACAACTACGGATACTTCTAACCCCTTTTACTACTCGGAGCCCTCTCACTGGCTGAAGGTAATCGTCTGGCCATAGCAATAATATAGACGACTAAGGATTTAATAAAGACTGGTTAAAGCTACTTGAAAGGGGACACACATACACCCGTCTCTCGCTAACCTGACTTGCTGGATCTTCCCTTTGTCTTATCTATAATTGACAACTAGGGATATTTCTAAGCCCCCTATACCACAAGGCCTTTCTTGAGTTTAATCGAATCGTCTTACTGGGGGACACAAATGTACAACCAATTCTACCCAAACTTCCTGCCCCTTTCATATGCCCGCATCTCCACTCCGTCACAAGAAGTCTCTGAGAAGAACTGTCTTACGGCAGCAAAATTTAAAAAGACGCTCTGACATTTTAAGTGTTGATGGTGATTCCTTAGAGAGGCTTGACATGGAGCAGACAAAGAGGTCCTTTCTAACCCGAATTAATGTAACCTTTCCTTATGCCTTTTCTCCCTTGCTTTACAGTTACAGTTCTTTCTAAAACTCCCTTCACTACAAGGCTCTTTCTGAGCTTAGTAAAATGGTCTGATGGCATCATGAACTAAATACATGGTTATATAAGGTACACATCGACTTCAGACATGGGGCGACACAAGTTCACCATCCACACACCAAATTCAAACATGGTGCGACACAAGTTCACCATCCACACACCATATTCAAACAAGGGGCGACACAAATGCACTATCCACACACCAAATTCAAACATGGTGCGACACAAGTTCACCATCCACACACCAATTTCAAACAGGGTGCGACACAAGTGCACCACCCACACACCATATTCAAACAGGGGGCGACACAAATGCACCATCCACACACCAATTTCCAACATGGGGCGACACAAATGCACCATCCATTCTAACCACACATATTCCCTTTCTTCTTTTTATTTATCTCCACTTTTCCAATACGGAGGGTTCTCAGGTTACCTAAAATAATTAAAAACGTTCTCTCTTGGCAGGAATAAAATCGTACGTGGATAACAAGAAATAAAAATAATGATAATATAAAAAATATGGGAACGGGAATATAAAAATCGTCCCTCTGCATTGCGAAGAAGGGATACACACTCATCAAACTTCCTAACCACATTTACAACCCTTTCCTTATGTCTTGTCTCTACTGCTACACTTCCAGGGGGGTTTCAAGCTGACCCAAATAGTCTGGAGGTAAGGCAAAATGTAGAAACTTTAGGGGGTTCATTTAGACTGACTGGAACCACTTCAAGAGGACACACATGCACAGGTCCCTTCGTATTAGACTTACAATCCTTGTCTTATTTAGTCTCTGCTGCTTCAGTAAGAGGGGCTTAAAGATCCTGAAGAAAATAGTTTGCACATAACAAACTTAAAATCGTCTGGAAGGAGTGAGAATAAAATCGTCTGACAGATGTATGAATTAAACTTCTTAGATTCACTTCACAAGGAGGGCACAGAGGCCCGTATTTTCGTCGGTTAAGGAAGCTCCCTAACACCTTTCCCCAAGCGATTTATTTTGCTTATTACACCTTACTGCCCTCATCTGTGTTACATAAATCCTCCAATATCGCCAGACTTTGCATAAATAACATACAAAAGGATATTAACCATAAGTGCCCCCCAAACAAATCGCTAAGGAAGAGGTGTTGGAGAGCTTCCTTGCCCGACGAGAATACGGATCAGAGACACCGGGCCCTCATAACCATACTTATTGCCCCTTTCCTTAACTCTTTTCTTATATCTAATCTCCATTCCTTCACTGCTTTGAGGTCTTCCTTTACCTGTATAAAAACGTCTTAGGGGATGTGGAAGAGACGCAGGTGTATTGACGGTAATTAAGATGAACTTCATACAATTGCTTCTCGAGGAAACACAGGCCCTAACACCTTAACCTTAGCAATTTATTTTGGATATGACAAGTTATTATGATTTTGCACGACATATATGCAGAGTATGCTGGTATCAGAGTGATTTAAACGACACAGAAAGGATAGTAAGGAGTTATAAGTGAAATAATTCACTTAGGAAGAGGTGTTAGGGAGCCTCCTTAACCCATGAGAATATAGTAGTTAAAAAAAATTGTTTGCCTGGATTTTTCCGATCTTAAATTTTAAGGATAGTTTTGACTCACTCCTCTTTCCTTATTCCTTATCATCGTCTTCCAAGGAGACATGGATGAGACCAGACGGAAGGAAGTTTGGACTGTGCACCGTCTTTAACTCTTTCAGGTTTGGATGTCATCTTATTTTATTCCTTCTATCGATTTTAGTCAATAACTATGGATTTTTAGGACAGAAGTGGTTACATTTAGCCTACAATTATCTTTTTTTACTATTTAGGTGTAATAAACCTAAATAAAGTTGTCTGTAAGTGAGAACAACAATCTGGAAAACACTTATATTAACTTTTCACTATCTATCGCTAGAAGCCTTACTTCCATAGAGGTGGCCACAAACAAAACATCTCCATGTCACCCTGAACTCTGTCACTTCTCTGTCCTCCCTCCAACTCACACCCCATACTCTCACATATCTCTCCATTCCAGCCTTACAAATCATCCTCGGTCTCCCCCTCCACTCTAATTTATCTCTGCACCCCATCCCCTCAGCTCATCCTTGTTCCTTGGTCTCCCCCTCCACCTCACTCACATCCGCTCTTCTAGTCATTCTCTTACTTTCCATCCTCTCCACATGGCCAAACCATCTCAAAATATTTTCTTAACGCTTTCAGTCACATCATCATCAACACCACAACACCCCTTCACTTACTTATTTCTCTATTTGTCTCTCCATGTAACTCCACATGCTCCTCAAGTATCTCATTTCCACAGCCTTCACCGTTGACCTTTGTCCTTCCAACAGGGTCCAAGCTTCACTTCCATACGTTAGGGGAGGGATCACAATGCTATCATAGTGACTTTTTCACTTCCATACCCACTGCCCTAGTCCTTATCGCGGCTTCGAATGAACCAGCAACATTCCTTCCTTGCTGCACCTTTCCATGCACTTCATCCTCCAAACTTCCGTCCTTACTCATCGCACTAGCTAAATAATTCACTCACAATCTCTATTTCCTGACCACCCAGCCTCACCGTGGATTCTGTGACTATTTCTCTTAAAGGCCATGTATACTGTAGGTTGAAAATAAGTGCCATTTATATTTTCACTCCCCACACCGTAATATCCCGTGTTTGTAAACATTTTTGTCATGATGTTATGTACTCTTTACATCGATTCAGTATTTAATTGTTTTTCAGTTGAACGATGACACTTGATTCTAGTGTATTACCAGTGAGTTCCTATGTATTTTGTAATATTTATCCACACTGTTAAAATGAAATATCATAAGTAGTTTACAAATTTTATCATAAGGGTCCCTAAGGGGAGACTGAGCGCTTGCTGAGGGGAAGAGACTCTCTCTCTCTCTCTCTCTCTCTCTCTCTCTCTCTCTCTCTCTCTCTCTCCTGTTACGCTTTCTGTGACAACGTCGTGTCCTCTAGCCTGGAGCTTTTCTTCTCGTAACCCCATTACAAGTTAGTGCATCGACTTACAATCTCCTAAAAGGTACTTTGATTGCATTAGACCTATGTTAGTAATGTTCTGAAAGTGATGTCTGCCCTGAAAATTGTGAGATAAGAGGCGTACAGAACCGCTGTGTGCGGAGGCCTAGAACAGCTGTCAGCAGCTTGCTGCCCTGGAGTAAGACTAAGTCACGTACACCAGTCTGATGCTAAAAATTGTTTTGTAATAATTATAAAATAAGGGTGATTTGTTCTGCTCGCAGTGTCATTCTAACATAAAGGTTAGGGTGGTCAGAGGGCAGCTGCATGATCTACTTCCTTGAAATACTGTTACGAAAATCTTTATTTTTCACATTTAAGTGTATAATATTCATCTTAATAAATTGCTTGAAACTACCTGAAAGTTCTGACACTTTCAGGTGTGTAAGTCTGGGAGTGGACTTAACCAAATTCTGGCAGAGAATTTTGCTTCTGAGACTGGGTCCTGCTTGGCCATTGTCTGGTTTACAAGTATTTTTCAAGCCTTGCCCAGACCTGGAACAAGTCCAAGCTCCCTGGTGTCATCTAGTATGTACGGAGAGACAGCAAGTTAATAATGGACCACCATCTACAGTAAAGTGTTTCGTCAACATCCCTCATGCTCTTACCCTTCTTCCTGGAAAACCTGAACTGAAAATCCTCACCAAAATCAAGATGTTTGGATGTCTAGTACTAACTGAAGGGTCAACGCTACCATGTCATCTTGTGCGCTTCACCAAGTTAGTGTGGATACCCCTTAATATTAAGACCATTTATTATATTGTTTATGATGCACTAACAAGTCCCAACAGTCAAAATTTTCATATATTCATAAACTATTAAATTTAAATGTACTGATCAATTATTACTGAAGGAGGTTGTTTTGGCCAGTACAGCCATAACTTTACCCTATTGGACGTGTACCCAGCTGGACCTAAAAGAAGGCTCAAGTAGGGCCAAAACTGCTGTATTTTCACCACTTGATTGACAGTTTGTGGATATATTTTACACTTATCACGTCTCGCCCTAGCCACCTTTTTTGGTTACATAAACAAAGTTAACGAGGAGTAAATACCGCACAGGGATGGCACAGATTAACATGGCGTCCCTACATAAGATATAGGGGACGGAGAACAATGGCGATCGTGAAGTCCAGGTTTAAGCATACGAACTAACTGATCATCGCTATTTAAGTACAAAGCTGCTCGTAAAATCCTGCTAACCTTCGTAGGAGTCGCCAAGTCGAGTCACAACGATATCGATTTTGTTCTTCTTCCTTCCTTCCTTCCTTTCCTTTATTCTTTATTCTTTCTTTCATTCTTTCTTCTTTTATTCTTTTTCTTTCGTTCCTTCTTTTTGTCTTACTCTAATCGTCATAACTCCAAGCCAAAAGGCATACAGGAGAGTGCAATGTATCAAAACAGTTTCTAACAACCGGAGATGATTCTTTTCTGGCCAGAGCATGCGAGCTAGAAAAAAAGTCTTTAACATTCGGACCGCTTCTCAGAATAGATAGACAGATTGACAGACAAACAGGTTAAAGTAAAAACACTGAGATAATTACATAGACAGACAGATAGACAAACAGATAGATAGAGTAGGTAAAAACATAGAGATAATATACAAATATTATGTATTAAGTGGACTTTTAATTTGGATTTTTGATAATTTTTTTCCTGGAATTAAAAGCTCTCAGGCTTCCAGCGTTTTGTTCTTTGTCTCTTGATTGAAAAAATAGCTTAGACAGACTCCCATGGCCGGGAGCCATCTGAGTGTCATTGCGCATTACGGAGGTTACTCTCTCGGGCATGGAAGCATACATTCCTATCTCATATCCTTTGACTAACGCAAGAAAGCCTTGGTTTAATCACGCTTGTTCTAATGCTGTCCGCAACAAGGAGAGGCCTCTAAAAGGTAACGGAGCCAACCTACCCCCGAATCACATCTTTTTTATGTTTCTATCCGAAATCGTGCTAAGTCTGTTCTTCGGTCTGCTAAAAATAATTTCATCCGTACTAAATGCTCTCAACTCTCCACCTCGAATTCCTCCCGCTCCTTCTGGCACCTTGCCAAAAACCTTTCTAACAACTTTACCTCATCATCCTTCCCTCCTCTTTTCTACTCTGATGGCTCTGTAGCTATTTCTTCTACTGATAAAACAGATCTCTTTGCTCAGACTTTCTCCTCCAATTCCACCTTAGACGATTCCGGTGCTGTCCATCCATCACTTCCCCCCTCTAACTTCCTCATGGCTAACATTAAAATTTCTTCAGCTGATGTATTTTCTGTCATCACTGGCCTCAGTACTAACAAGGCATATGGGCCTGATGGGGTCCCTCCTGTTATTCTCAAGAACTGTGCTTCAGTGCTTACACCCTGCCTAAGCAAGCTCTTTCGCCTTTGTCTATCAAATTGTATCTTTCCTTCTTGCTGGAAGTTTGCTCTCATTCAGCCCATCTCAAAGAAGGGTGACCATTCCCAACCCTCTAACTATCGTCCAATTGCTTTAACGTCCTGTATCTCAAACGTTTTGGAGTCTATTCTTAACAGAAAAATTTAAAAGCATCTTTCCTATCACAACCTTTCTGATCGTCAGTATGGGTTCCGTCAGGGACGCTCCACTGGCGATCTTCTCACCTACCTTTCAGACTACTGGTCATCCTCCTTTCGGGACTTTGGCGAAAGCTTTGCCATTGCACTTGACATCTCAAAGGCTTTCGATCGAGTCTTGCATAAATCTTTAATTTTCAAACTGCCCTCTTACTGTTTCTATCCTTCTATCCGTACCTTCATCTCTAGCTTCCTTCCTGGTCGTTCTATAGCTGCTGTTGTAGACGGCCATCGTTGTTCTCCTAGATCTATCAACAGTGGCGTTCCTCGGGCTCTGTCCTATCACCAACTTTCTTCCTTTTATTCATCAATGATCTTCTAAGCTGTACATCTAATCCTATCCACTCGTACACTGATGATTCCACCCTTCACCTTTCCATTCGGTTTCTTCAACGTCCATCTCAGCATTTACTTCAAGAAACTAGGGATGAGGCTATGGCACACCTAATACCTGACTTGGCTCGTATCTCTGACTGGGGTAAAAATAATCTTGATGTTTTTTATGCATCAAAGACTCAGTTCTTACACCTATCAACCCGTCAACATAGAGAATGGAAGTAATGTGAGTATAAGGGCTGGGGATTGGCTGGAAGAAGGAGGGAGGTGGGAAAACAGGAAGAAATCAGTAGGATGGAAGTTGTGGAAGCAATGAAGAAAGTCAAATTGGGGAAAGCCCCAGGAATTGATGGAGTGTGTGGTGAAATGCTGAAGCATGGGGGAAGAGATAGTAGTAGAATGGATGTGGAAGATGTGCAGATTGGCCTGGGAGGAAGGCAGAGTCCCGGAGGATTGGAAGTCAGGTATAATTATTCCCTTGTACAAAGGAAAGGGGTGAAAAGAAGTGTGTGGTAATCACAGGGGCATTTGTCTTCTAAGTGTAATAGGAAAAGTGTATGGTAGGATACTTATTGACAAGAGTGAGGGATATAACAGAAGGATTACTTGGAGTAGAACAGGGAGGTTGTAGGAAGGGAAGAGGTTGTGTAGATCAGATATTCATTCTTAGATCTTTAGTGGAAAAGTTTCTAGAGAAGGGAAAGAAGTTGTATGCGGCCTTCATGGATTTAGAGAAAGCATATGACAGGGTGGATAGACAAGGACTGTGGAAAGTATTAAGAATATATGGATTAGATGGGAAGTTGCTGAATGCTGTGAAGAGTATGTATGATGGTGCTAGGGCTGCAGTGCGTGTGGATGGTGAACTGAGTGAATTTTTCCTCTTTGAATGTTGGTTTGAAACAGGGATGTGTCATGTCTCCATCGTTGTTCAATCTGTACATGGATGGGGTAATAAAAGAGATACAAGGTAGGGCAGTGGATGTTGGGGTGGCCCTAGTGAGAGAGGGTAGTGTTTGGAAACTCCCTGTATTGTTGTTTGCAGATGATACTGTGTTGTTAAGTGAAGACGAAGGGGAGTTGCAAGGCTTGGTGGATGAGTTTGGGAGAGCCTATAAGAAACGGAATCTAAAGGTGAATGTGGGGAAGAGTAAAGTGATGGTCTTTGAGAGAGGTAAAGTCAGTGAATGTACAGTGAGGTTGGACGGTGATGAATTGGAAAATATGAGTACGTTTAAGTACTTGAGGACTGTGATGAGTGAGGATGGAAGTTTGGAGGGTGAAGTGCTTGAAAGGGTACAACAAAGAAGAAAGGTTGCTGGTTCCTTGAAAGCAATGATAAGAAACAGGGAAGTTAGCATGGAAGTGAAAGACTTATTACATGACAGTATTGTGATACCAACTCTAACGTATGGAAGTGAAGCTTGGACGTTGTTGGAAGGTCACAAGAGTGAGAGCAGTGGAAATGAGTTATTAAAGAGGAGCCTGTGGAATCACATGGACAGACAGGCTGACAAATGAGGATATAAAGGAACGTTGTGGTGTGGATGCGGATGTGATAGAAAGCGTTAGGAGGAACACACTGAGGTGGTTTGGCCATATTGCGAGGATGGAGGGTGAGAGACTGGCGAGGAGAGTGTATGTGAGTGGTAGAGGGGGAGAAGGAGGGAGGCCGAGAATGAGATGGAGGGATGGAGTGGAGAGGTATTTGAGAGAGGGGTGTGTGAGTTGGGTGCAGGGCAGTGAAATGGCAGGGGACAGGGTGACTTGGAGGCGATTTGTTTGTGGCCACCCCGTACGGGATTAAGGCGTCTGGCGATAGATAGACAGATAGATAGAACCCTTCAAAATCTTCCACAGGAGTACCCACTAATGTTTAATAATATTCAGCTTAATCCTGCATCATCCTTGAACATGCTTGGGGTATCATTTACGCGGGACTTATCTTGGAAAGATCATATTGCATCTCTTGTAAAATCTGATTCCAAGAGATTAGGTGTGCTAAGCCGACTCCGTGCCTTCTTTACCCCTGCACAGTTGTTGACTTTACAGTATACACAGCCTTTATTCGCCCCTGTTTAGAGTACAACTCTCATGTATGGGGAGGCTCCCCACTTACAGCTCTTCTCAATTGGGTGGAGTGAAAGGCTATTCGTCTCATCAACTCTCCTTCTCTTACTGGCTCCCTTCAACCTATCTCTTCGCCGCACTGTTGCATCTTTATCTCTTTTCTATTGCTACTTCAATGGTCACTGCTCCTCTGGAATATCTGCTTGCATTCCCCCACCTCTACGGCGGGCACGTAGCACCCGTCTAGCAGCAAACTCTCATCCCTTTTCTGTCCAACTCTCTAATGCAAGAGTTAACCGTTACTCCCAGTCCTTCATGTATGCAAGAGGTCAACCCTGGAACTGTCTCCCTCTGTCTGTATTTCCTACTTCCAATGATCTCCAGTCTTTCAAACGCAGTGTGTCCAGGCATCTCGAAATGCATGGATATTGAATTTGGCTCACTTTTGTATTTTTTTTTCTCTTGGAAGGAACGTTTTGCGGGCTCAGACTTTGGTTCCTTCTTCCTCGCATAAAAAAAGACAAAAAGACATAAAATATTAGACGGAAAGTGATGCAAAGCGACAAAAAAGTTCTCTGACAACCAAATTACAAGATACATAAGTTATTTTACTTAAAATGCATGTCTTCCATGAAATTCATCTCTCTCTCTCTCTCTTTGTAATATATATATATATATATATATATATATATATATATATATATATATATATATATATATATATATATGTGTGTGTGTGTGTGTGTGTAAACTGTCTATAACTATATACCGTATTCTTTCTATCTATGCGCATAATAATGTTCATCAAGTCTATATAAAAATAAAGCCGTAGTCACCTCATCTCTTTATTAGAAAAAAGGACTGAACTGTATGCGGCTAAATCAACATTCATTATAACTTGTGGGGAATTAAAACAAACAATTTAATTAACGCTCAGGTATATAACAAAATAAATATTTTTCATACGGGAGAATAACCGTAACGTATTTCCATAAGGGATTTGTTTTATTTATCACTCTGGAATCTGGTCGACCTGGGTTTGAGGGACGAAATTTTAGCCAGACTCTAAGTGTGATGTGCTGGTGAATGGAGTGGGACTTGAACCGGTGAAGTTCTAACTCAATGAGGTGCTAAAAAGGAGACTTAGGCTAAGTGAGCAAGAGAAGTGGAGAGTATAGCAGCACGAGGAGGTGGAGGAGGAGGAGAAGATAATGGTGTCACATGGAGAGATAATGGTGTCACATGGAGAGATAATGGTGTCACATGGAGAGATAAAGGTGTTCCATGGCGAGATGAAGGTGTTACATGGAGAGACACAGGTGTCCCATGGTGAGATAATGGTGTAACATGGAGAAATAAAGGTGTCACAAAGATAAAAGTGTCACATGGGGAGGAAAAGGTGTCACGTAGTGAGATAAAAGTGTCACATGGAGGGGTAAAGGTGTCACAAAGATAAAGGTGTCACATGGAGGGGTAATGGTGTCTCATAAAGGTAAAGGTGTCACATGAAGAGGCAAAGGTGTCACATGGAAAGCTAAGAAAAGAGCTTCCTAGATAAGGGAACAGAGGAAAGCAGAGGATAATCAGTACAATAACAAAAAGAAAAACATATACGGATGTGGGCAGGTCACGTCCTTCGTAGAGCAGATAACAGATGGACAACCAGGGTAACTGAGTGACAGCCCAGAGATGGAGTGAGAGGAAGAGGCAGATAGAAAACAAGATGGAGGGATTGAGTGAGAGGAAGAGGCAGACAGAGAACAAGATGGAGGGATTGAGTGAGAGGAAGAGGCAGACAGAAAACAAGATGGAGGGATTGAGTGAGAGGAAGAGGCAGACAGAGAAGAAGATGGAGAGGTGAGATTTGGAGATTTACTGGGACTGGATGGAACAGGTTAACAGACAATAGGTTTGAGTGAGAGAGAGAGAGAGAGAGAGAGAGAGAGAGAGAGAGAGAGAGAGAGAGAGAGAGAGAGAGAGAGAGAGAGAGAGAGAGAGAGAGAATAAAAAAAAGAAGAACGGGAGAGGCGTTTGTACTACACTGTATGACCCGGGCTTGATGATGATGATGATGATGATGATGATTGATGATGTTAATGACTGATGATAAATGATGGATGATGACTGACGATAATGATGACTGATGATTAAATACTGACAGTGATGGTGATGATGATGATGATGGTGATGATAATGAGGAGGATAAGGAAGAGCACTGATGATAATGACTGATGTTTATGACTGATGATGACTGATGTTAATGACTGATGATTAAAGACTGAGAGTGATGATGACGGCGACGATGACGATGATGATGATGATGATGGTGATGATGATGATGATGATAAAAAGCATAATTTAAAAACACGTTCTGGGATTAAAATGGATAGTTCTAGCGCAATTTATAAATCCGGGAGGCAATCGCCTTTTCCGCTCTGAAGAAGGCGACAGCGGAACGAAAACACGACATGGTGTGATGAGTCGGTGGAGCAGTAGTTAACAAATTAAATTCTCGACTAGTAGGACCAGAGTTCGGTTCTCATGCCGGTCAGTCTGGAGGATTCAGTTTGTTTCCTCTTTATCGGTGCTTACCTAGCAGTATTAATAGTAGTGGGCTAGTAGTAGTAGTAGTAGTAGTGGCGGTAATCTTAACCCCAAGTTCACCTGAAGAGTAAACCCAGTGGACTGCAGGCTGAACTTGCGCTCTTGTTGCAGCTGATCATCCTACTTTTCGGGGATAGGGAAATTGCTGAGGGACGTTTGTACTGTATAACCAGGCAGTGGAGCCGCCTGGTTATATTGGTGCCACCAAATGAAGGCGTCTCTCTCACGTGTACCATATGCAGAAATAGATTGGCATGGAAGAAGTGCTTGGTCGCCTCGTAAGTCATTGAATTTAAGTATGGAGGTCGTATTCTGGGGGGAATTTGGATTTAGAAAAAACTGACTTAATGATCTTTACACAGTCAGTAGGTATTAATCTAAGTCTCCTTCCTCGTCCTTGTGGGGGAGGGTGTGAGTTTAGGCCCGCCATTGTGAATGTGTTTTATATATATTTATCTGCCAATAGCCAGACGCCTCTATCTCGTCATGGGTGGCCACAAACACATCGCCTTCATGTCGCTCTGTCCTTTGCCATTGCACTGCATTTCCCCCAACTTACACCCCCCTCTCTCATATAACATTCAGTCATTTGTACAGGCCCCTATGTCTGTTTTTACGATGTACAAACTTCCATCACAGTTAACTATTACCACGATTCGCATGACAGACCACAGAGCAGAACGAGGCACACAAGTCAGTCACCACACAAACATTACCAGACTCTTCTGCAACACCCCACACCTAGACCTTCCAACACTAGCAGTACAGAAACACCTACACACCACACAACTATTACCATACCTTCTTCAACAACAACCCACACCTAGGCATTCTAACACTATCAATACAAACACACTTACACATTCATTTCACGCGCAACACGACATAATGCCTTGATCAGAGCACTATATTACAACCCCCTTCCCCTCTCCTAACATCCACCCATCGTAGGTGTCCTTAAACACAGATGATCGAGTAAATCTAGACAGACTTAAATTAGGACATCAACCTGCTCTCCTCAGTAAACAGTTTAGATCTGGGTTAGGTGGAATCGTTTATGACACGTGCCCAGCTTCTAGCATAGGTCCACACATGACACGTAATGGCGCACTACGCAGCACATGCCACACTTAGCCTGTATTCTTATCGGCTAAGGAAGCTCCCGAACACCTCTTCCTAAGCGATTTGTTGTGATTATTACCCCCTGCCGTCCTATTACATATATCCTTCCAGTATCACCATACTTTGCATACATAACGTACAAAAGGATATTAGCCAGTCGTAGCCAAAACTGAATCGGTAAGGATGAGGTGTTGGGAAGTTTCCTTACCCGACGTGAATACGATCCCAAGGCACAGACACATCAGTGGGGGAAGGGACTCATAGAACAACCCATCCATCCATCCATCATCCAATCCTACATTGCCCTATGAGGAGCATAGGAGCCCGGGGTTAGGCAGTTGGTCCCGACATTTTAGATGAGAGTGACCAGCCTCACTCATCCCTGGGTGACATTACATGAGCAATCAACCCCAACCATCCCTTGGATATAAATCTTCACCGGCTTAGTCCAATTGGAGAGCAATAATTATCCACTAAACCACCAGGCGCCAAAATTTGGTTATATGGTTACCACCCAAGCGTAGTAAATGGTTTCCTGGTGCACAGGAAACCATTTGGCTTGTCACTCAGTGTAGAGTCACCAACAGGCTGAAGAAAGTGGAAAAAATGAAGGAAAGAAAGAAAGAAGAGGGAGTGTAAAGTCACCTGTAGGCAGAAGGACAAGGAAAGAATGAAGGAAAGAAAGACAGAAAAGAATAGAAGGAAAGAAGGATGGAGAGGAAAGGGAAGACACCCGAGAGCAGCACTACATCAAGTGAGTGGATGGTGAGCGCCCCCACCTAGAACAACCCAATAGGAATAAATCCTTTCTTGTGGTCGATGGGTTTGCTTAACCAGGCAGACCGGGGCAGAGAAACAACAATATTGATTTTCGTCTTTCTTTAATATTTCCTATGATTTAATGATGAAATATTTGGTAGCGGTATGAGAGACAAAAGCATCTGCAAGCAAGCTTACACATAACTCTGGCACTGTCTCCCTCTGTCTGTTTTTCCTACTGCCTATGATCTTCAGTCTTTCAAACGTAGTGCGACCAGGCATCTGAAAATGAACTGACATTGAATTTGGCTCCCTGTTATCTTGTTGTTTTTGTTTTTCCTTGGAGGGAACAATCTGGCTTTTGGTTCTTTGTTCCTTGCATTAAAAAAAAGAAAGAAAGAAAAAAAAAGCTTAGGAGTGCTTATGATACGATTTTTTTCACTTTTGGTTTCCGGGTCATCTCTGCTCCCTGGGGTCTCTGTATATCCTGCCTGAGAGAAATGAAGTAAATTGGAACCAAACTCTGTAACAATATCAAAACTGGATGAACTGAATGCGTAAAGCAGCACAGAGTTCCTGTCAGATTCAGTGCTATTTTCTGACATATAGCTTTTCTTGGTAAAGTTAATTATAATGTCAATGCTGCCGCTAGCGGTGATGCTGTTGTTGTTATTATCAAGAACTCCACATTCTGTGGAGTTATTGTTGATACTGTAGACATTATTCCTTGTTTTGGGCCGGAGTGGGGGGGGGGGGGAGATCTAGAAGACTGGTATTCCAACACCGTTTGAGATAGTCTTCAAATTTTCAGGAGTGATGTATTTTAGTTGCAGGCATCGTTTGGCACATTTTTTTTTCCTCCTAGCACTAGCTCCTCACGAGAGCCTTCAATTTTTGTTTGTCCAATTTTCCCTTTCTGCGCAGCAAAAACTACTGAATGGATTGCATTATAAATGATCCAGGATGTATTCCTCATCATATACTAGTGCACCTGAGCACTGATATTGAGATTCAACAAAAGCTTTTTGATATATTGAGGAAAATCAAAATGGCTGCCTCATGCCCGAAAACGCTAAATCAGAAAGTGTTTGGCCGATTTTGACCAAACTCAGTGGGTATGTAGCGGGTCATGAGTGAACATGATCTGTTTAGTACTGAATGACCTTGACCTTGATCCTAAGGTCACAGGTCAAAATCCGAAAAAATATTGAGTCATACCAAATGTCCCTTATTATTAGGTCTACGGTGATAAAAGTATTTTCATCTGGAATGCTGAGTTCTTTGAAAATTGATTCAACAATTTCAGATTTCGAGTTATTAAGTTTCGCCATATGAATGGCGAAGCTTCTTTTCGTCAGTACTATTATTATTTTTGCACTTTTTTTTTCTTCGATCTTGATGATATTAAAAATGAAGGTACCCTAGGGTAACCCAGATCCTTGAGCCAAATATAAATCACCTTGACCTAGTTTTGAAGATGATATACTCATTTTTATTATAAAAAGTGCATACTGAAATTTGAATATTTCATAAACTACTTGAGATACAGCCAATTTTTTAAAAACCCTTTGATAAAAATGTACTGAATAATTCTGGCTTAATATTTTGCCGTCTAGCCTAGTGGAAAATACCGAATTCAAATTTGCTCAGCTTTTTCTCTGCAACACGTTTTAGAGAAACCACAAAAGCTTTAAAGTTTTAACTTTCCAGATATATAGTTGTGGTCCCTCTTATGATATGAAAGGAATATGGTTACAGTTAAGCATATAGTCACTCAGTTATGGAGACAATCGTACAATTTACACATGCGTTCTTCTACACCTTTGTCTGCAGATCTTGCAGATGTTGCACATGAAGTTAAGTTAGGGTCTTCAGATCTTGTTTATATTCCACATACCTCCTTATTTACCCTATGGCGAAGCTTCCTTATTGTGGCAACACAGTAAGAATAGGCAACAAGTTAATATTATTATTATTATTATTATTATTATTATTGTTATTATTATTATTATTATTACTATTATTATGAGTTGTTGCTGCTCTTGTTATTATCATTGTTGTTATTATTATTATTATTATTATTATTATTATTATTAGTGGTAGATGGGGGGGCTCACCATCCACTCACTCGATATAATAATGCTCTCGGGTGTCTGCCCTTTCCTCTCCTCTATCCTTCTTTCCTTCCATCCTCTTCTGTCTTTCTTTCCTTCATTCTTTCCTCTTCCTTCTCCCTGTGGGTGACTCTACACTGAGTGACAAGCCAAATGGCTTCCTGTACACCAGGAAACCATTTACTACGCTGGGTGGTAACCATGTAACCAAATTTTGGCGCCTGGTGGTTTAGTGGGTAATTACGGCGCTCCAATCGGATTAAGCCGGTGAAGGTTTATATCCAAGGGATGGCTGGGGTTTACTGCTCACGTAATGGCACTCAGGGATGAGTGAGGCTGGTCACTCTCATCTTCAATGTCAGGACCAACTTGCTTTGTCCCGGGCTCCTACGCTCCTCATGGGGCAAAGTACGATTGGATGATGGATGGATGGATAGATTATGATGATGATTATTATTATTATTATGTTGGGACGCTCACCATCCACTCACTCGATGTAGTGCGGCTCTCAGGAGCCTACCCTTTCCTCCCATCTTACCTTCCTTCCTCTTCTTTATTTCTTTCATTCTTTCCTCTTTTTTCTGTCTACGGATGACACTACACTGAGTGACAAAGCAAATGGTTTCCTGTACACCAGGAAACCATTTATACGCTGGGTGGTAACCATATAACCAAATTTTGACACATTGTAGGTTAGTGGGTAATTATGGCGCTCCAATCGGACTGAGCCGGTGCAGGTTTATATCCAAGGGGTGGCTGGGGTTTATTGCTCATGTAATGCTACTCAGGGATGAGTGGGGCTAGTCACTCTCATCTTAAATGTTAGGACCAACTTGTCTAGCCCAGGGCTTCTACGCTTCTCATGGGTTAGATGGTGAATGAATGAAAATAATGATGATGATGATGATGATGATGATGATGATGATAATGATGACGATGATGATTAAGTGATAGAAATCGTTAGGAGAAATACACTGAGGTGGTTTGGCCATATGGAGAGGATGGAGAGTGATTGACTGGCGAGTGAGGTGGAGGGGGGGAGAGGGAGGGGGAGGCCAAGGATGAGATGGAGGGTTGGAGTGGAGAGGTATATGAGAGAGGAGGGTGTGAGATGGGAGGAGCAGTGAAATGGCGGGGGATAAGGCGACACAGAGGCTATTTGTCTGTGGCCACCCCTTTCGGGATTAAGGCGTCTGGCAACAGATGGATTATTATTATTATTATTATTATTATTATATATTGTTATCATTATTATCATTGTTATTATTATTATTATTATTATTATTATTATTATCGTTGTTATTATTATTATTTTTATTATCATTATTATTATTATTATTATTATTATTCATTATAATTATTATTATTATCAGTTATTATTTTTATTATTATTATTATTATTATTCATTATAATTATTATTATTATTATTCATTATAATTATTATTATTATCAGTTATTATTTTTATTATTATTATTATTATTATTATTATTATTATCGCCCACCTTTAGAAGGCGGAGCGATAATGTTTTTACCTGCCTGTGTGTGTGTGTGTGTGTGTGTGTGTGTGTGTGTGTGTGTGTGTGTGTGTGTGTGTGTGTGTGTGTCTGTGTTCCCTTTATATCTCATGAACGGCTTGAGCTATCAACATGAAACCTTCAGGGTATCAAAATATGACCAAAATCTTGGCCCAGTTTGAAAATGGGCACTCAGGGTCAAGGTCACCAAAATGGCTGCCAAAGGTCAATTAGTTTTTATCGCCCGCCTTTAGCACCATTTTATCTCATGAACGGCTTGAGCTATCAATATGAAACTTTCAGGGTATAAAGATATGGCCAAAATCTTGGACTTAAACAACAGCATATTCTGGTGGGCGATTAACATTCGGCTCCCGAATGCTTTTCTTTCATTATTAACATTATTATTATTTGTATTAGTGTTGTTACTGTTATTATTGCTGCTGCTGCTGTTGTGACCCTAGCCTCATCTGGACGTGAACCCAGTGATAGGCAGGATGAATTTCCCTTTGCCTTCTGTTCACATCCTCCTTTTGAGGGATGGGGAGGGAGTTAAGGGACGCTTGTATAAATGGAACTGCCCGGCTATATCAATGCCACCACGTGAAGGCCTCCCTCTTAAGCACCTATTGCTTCCCTAATAAGACTCATTCCAAGAATTTTAACCCTTTCAGCTCGATGATATCCTTACCCCAACTCTTGCAAAGGGAGAGCAAGTGTTATGTTGTGTGTGTGTGTGTGTGTGTGTGTGTGTGTGTGTGTGTGTGTGTGTGTGTGTGTCAGTTTCAGCCTGATGACATCCTTACACCCACGCTTGTGAAGGGAGAGCGGGCATTGTTTTGCTGGACTTCTGTAATTCACCGGGTCGGTCAGGATCACTTGATGATTGTGATCGTCAGCTTTTACCCTCCCGGAAGGGAGCTGAGAGCTCATATAGTCCGATCTAAGGGCAAGGTTGTGACCTTCACACACGCACACACCCGTCTCCTTGCTCAAGGGGGACAGTAACCACCCACTTCGTCAGTGAAACGTTTCGCAACCTGAGCGAGGCGCGAACTTCCGTCTACCAGATGGCAAGCGAGAACGTTACCACTGAGCCAGTGGGCGGTGTGTGTGTGTGTGTGTGTGTGTGTGTGTAAATCATGGTACCTCCAGATGATTGTATTAAACTTTATGGAAAATCTCAAGCAGTGAAAGGATAAAAAATATATATGAAATAAAAATCTCCTTTTAAACCATCCACCAGGGTTGTATCTCAAAAGGTCAATAAATAAAATAAATAAAATGAAATAAACAGAATAAAGAGAAATAAAAAAATAAAATTAATAAGTACAATAAAGATAATAAAATAAGTAAAAGTCAATTAGATAAAATTAAATAATACAAATAAATAAATAAATAAATAAATCACACCAGGCCCTAAAAGCACCAGAAAATCGAAATATCGAAACTTTATAATACCAGAAAATTTTAATGCAGGGTCTTCTTTATACCAGAAAATTAATACCAGAAAATTGTAATTGACTTCATAATACCAGAAAACTACAATGTATGGAGTAATACCAGAAAATTGCATAAGGAGCAATACCAGAAAATTGCAATATATGGAGTCATACAAGCAATTTTCAATATATGGACTTTATAATACCAAAATTTTGCAATATATGAAGCAATACCAGCAAATTCCAATGCATAGAGTAATACCAGGAAATTCCAATACATGGAGTAATACCAGAAAATCCAAATACAAGAAGTAATACCAGAAAATTCCAATATATGGAGAAATGCCAGAAATTGCAGTATATGATGTAATACCAGATAATTGCAATATATGGACTTCATAATACCAGAAAATTGCAATATATGGAGGAAAATCTGAAAATTACACTATTTGAAGTCATACCAGAAAATTGCAATATATGGATTACCCCGCCCTGTCCCGTCGACGTATGGGTACGTTGCAACGATTTGCATTTGACAGTCCCGGCGACGTACCGGTACGTCGTGCAATTGCAAGGTCCCTAATTTGCACAATTTTCAATTTTTGCGCGTGATTTTTTGTATGTATACACGGGACACCTTCCTTTATTCCTCTACAAGATGCCAAGCAGGGACAATGCCTTACACCGCATAACCTCCCCCTCCCCCCCTCACGCCATTGTCTCGGCAATTCACCTGTTACCAGTGACCTGGCCAATAAAGACATTCAGGGCCAGAGTGATTCCCCAATCGATGACAATGTGGAGGACAAGGTTTACATAGCATTAGAGGAAGAAACAGTCAGAAATGATGATCAGGTAATGTGGGAAAAAAAGGTCATGAATGGTGATTAATTAGTGAGTGAAACAATGCTTATAATGCTTATATTACTGCTTGAAAACCAATATACTCTCATACTACATATAAATTCGTACCAAGTAAACAAATAAATACCGTTTATGATTGGATAAAGTAGTTACCCTCCCATAGAACTCGTTTTCTTTGGTGCCAGCATGTTAGAAAACCCAGTCAGGTAAGGAGGAACTCCTACCTGGATTGAGTATTTTAAACCTCAGGTGAGCGATTTCTCTATGAATTTCGATGTTTCTCACCAACAGCGGAGGTTTTAGCCAAAAAAATTTTTTCGAAAATACCTCGGGACTGGGGGATGTCGGAGGTGCGGAAAACCTCAGAACGTGACGGGTTAATCCCTGATAATTGCAATATATGGACTTTATGATACCAAAATTTTGCAATGTATGGAGCAATAGCAGATAATTGCAATATATAGTGTAATACCAGGAAATTGCAATATATGGAGCAATACCGGATGATTGCAATAGGGCATAACACCAGAAAATGGCAATATACGGAGTAATATCAGAAAACTGCCATATCTGAAGTAACACAAGAAACTGCAATATGTGGACCTCATAATACCAGAAGATTGCAGTATATGAAACAATACCAGATTATTGCAATGTATGGAATAATACCAGGATATTACAATACATGGAGTAATACTTGATGATTGCAATATAGGGCATAATACCAGAATATTACAATATGTGGAGTAATATCTGCTGATTGCAATATTGAGCATAATACCAGAAAACTGCAATATATCGAGTAATACCGGAAAATCGCAATATATGAACTTCAAAATACCAGAGAATCGCAATATACGTGCTTCATAATACCAGAATATTGCAATGTAGGAACTTCATCATACCAGAAGCCCTTTGTGATAGGAATCGTTATACCGGAAAACCACACCAGTAGCTCTTTTATTACGAAATGTCAAAATACCAGAAAACCGCAATATATGGACTTCATAATACCAGAAAATGCAATGTAGGGACTTCACAATACCGGAATATCGAAATACCAAAACTCCACCAATACCAAAAAAAATCCACAAAACCACAATATTCTACTTAATCGGGATAAACCATTGACATACCCGAAGGTTGTAATCAGCGTGATGCACTCTGGTGTAATGGTATCTAATGCTGGGACTTCGTAATACTGAGAAGTTGCAATACCAGGGTTAGTTAATACCAGAATTATAACACCATGACCTCATAACACCAGAAAATCAAAATACCACAACTTCATATCAGAAAACTGCAATGTGTGGACTTCATAATACCAAGAAACCCTTTGTACTGGGACAAAATACCAGAATATACCAGTACCAAAATCCCACAATACCAACACACACACACACACACACACACACACACACACAGAAAATCGATTACACTGCCAGAAACTCTTAAGATATAGCAGAACCTCCAAAAAACCATACTAGGCATCGCAAATCCGAATATCCTAATACCGGACATATCGCATAACGGGGTATAAATATCGCATAACGGGGATAAACAAACTGATTCTCCCTATTAACGGAGGGTCGTAATCAGCAGCTTGTTGGTGGTGGTGGTGGTGAGAGCCCTCCTGGTTTTAATTACCGCAATAACTTCCTTAATTCCAGGCAGGTAATTAAGAATATATCAACCGGTGTACCCAAGCTTGCAGTAGCCTCCCGTCGCAATGTTTTTCGATATGGCAATTATCATGCAAATTAAAGCAAATGAATGTTCCATGATTAAAAAATTCAGTTTAGTGATGTCTTTGTTTAAAATACGTCTATTCTTGTTGCACATTCTGCTCATCTTTCTCCCTCCCTCCCTCCCCCCCCTCTCTCTCTCTCTCTCTCAATCAGGCTTCCACCAGATAATTTAGTTCAGTTTAATAGGAACCTATACTCTGTTCACTTCAAGTAGGCATAAATCTGCAATCTCTCCATCATGAATGTTGAGCTGCAGCAAGAGATCAAGACTAAAACATGATGCTGGTCACGAAGAAGTGATATGGAAAGAAAGCAAGGTCATAGTATAGCCTTATTCTGCCTCAGATAAAAAAAAAAAAAAAAAAAAAAAAAGCAAATAAGTTGCAAAAGAACGATATCTCTGCCAAGTTAAGGTGAATGAACTATAGTGAATGGGACAATGAAGACTAATCTTTCCAGTCTTTAAACCCTCTATTACTCTGAATTAAAAAACCCGGAGAAAACTATTTACCTGTCTATCTATAGTCAGACGCCATCATCCCGTAAGGGGTGGCCGTTTGGTTTTGAGTTGGTTGTTTTAAGGGGAGGGGCACTAACCCACCGCCAACCCTCTTGTTGATAAGTGGGAAGCACATGGGTTGGTTACATGGTTACCACCCAGCGTTGTAAATGGCCTCCTGGTTTACAGGAAACCATTAGGCTTGTCAATCATTATAAAGCCACTTGAAGAGGAAGGAAGAGTAATAAAAAGTGACAGGAAAGATGGGGGAAATAGGAAGAGACGTGAGCAGACACAGAAAAAGAATGATAAAGGTGAAAGAAGTAGTAGGAAGCACTACATCAAGTGAGTGGATGATCGTCACCATCACCTACCACTACGTAACACAGACAGAAATTAGTGGTGGGTGAGACAGGACAGCAGGAAAATTAGTGAAAATGAGAAATATAGTGGGATATACCCTTAAGGGGGATAAGTGTACAAAACGGGAGCCAAAGTAGGGGGAAAGGGGGGCCAAAGTGAACACCAGGAACTCAGGTGAGAGATGGTGAAGGCTAACAGTGAAAAACAGAGTGGGAGACGATGAAGGACAGCAGTGAAAAACAGAGGCAAGGTGGGAGGTGAGGGAGGACAACACTGAAAAACAGAATACATGGGAGACGGGAGAGGAAGGGTGAGTGAAAAGGCAAGAAGAGTTGGGGGTAAGTGACAGGAAGAGTGAAAGAACAGGACAGGTTGACATATACACTAAAGAGGACAGTAAAATGTTAAGCTTTGAGAGAAGAGCGGAAAAACATTGAAGACTAGATGCGGTGCCAAGGCACAGCTAGCCCATCCCCGGCAGTCATTTTAGTGCTGACGTATAAATACAACATGCCATCTAGTCAAAAATGTCACATATCACACTTGGAGTAAATATGGTGAAAACTGGCTATTTTATGCCTAATTGAAATTTTAGGCCCGACCCACCTGACACTGACCCCCTACCACTAAGGGGGGTGACCCCCCTGATGTAATGAGGCATGTTATAGGTTGCAGATTTGAATGATGCCCCTTTAGGCTTTGGTTTCACGTCGACATGGCAAATCTAAAAGGAGTTATGTCGAAAAACTATTTTTTACCTTTTTTTTTTGGGGGGGGGGGTCTACAGCCTAGGCCTTGGCCCAGTTTGACCCAGAATTTTATCAGGCGATCAGGAGGTAATAGTCCATCATCCCTGTAATTTTAGTCAAAATCGCACCAGTAGTTTTCGCGTTGTTAATAGACAGACAGACAGACACACACACACACACACACACACACAAACTAACAGACAAACCCAGTGAAAACAATACCCACCCTTGCGCCCCTCCTGGGAGGGGACGGGTAAAAAATGGAGGAAATTGTGAGGGAGATAAGGAAGGGATGGAGGAAAGAATAGAGGAAAAGGAGGATTAAATGTGAAGAAGACAAGAAGAAGTATTGAAAAAAAGAGAGAATTTAAAGAAAGAAAACGCCAACCAGTTCCGATCTTGTGGAAATAAAAACTTTTATTTTTATTCAGGTAGACACACACACACACACACACACACACACACACACACACACACACACACAGTCGTCCTCCCCCTTGATAAATCTTTCTATGAAGTCACGTTCAACCACCTCGTTTAGATTTGTACAAACGAGCAAGTAATTAAATCGTCAAGCACCTGATGGAGTAACGAGAGAGAGAGAGAGAGAGAGAGAGAGAGAGAGAGAATGTGTTCAAGGAGAGAACTGCAATCTCTCTATCTCTTTGTCTATCTATATATTTATCTCTGCGTCTATCTCTTTCGGTCTGTCTGTCTGTCTGTCTGTCTCTCATAAATTCACGCTCAGTAACCTCGGACTGAAGTAAAACTAATAAGTAATTAAATGATCTCTCCTTACTTTTACGCTTGTAATGTCAAAAGGGGAGGCTATTGTCTTTCTCACCCCTCCCACTCTCTCTCTCTCTCTCTCTCTCTCTGTATGTATATATATATATATATATATTGTTACGGAACAGAGAAAGATAATGTACACTTTAAGTGAGAATACGAAGAGTCACTACTGTCCCGTAAAGTTCCAGGTTCAAAACAAAAGAGTTAGGTAAAATTACAAGTTAAAGTTTAATGCTCAAACTAACAACAAAACATTCAGGACTCATAAGGATAATGTAATGGCAAATAAACAGGTTAAATATATGGTTAACTGCAATAGCCTCTATTAACACGAAATTAGCAAGAGTAAATTTATCTAAGTCAGCCCTGATAAAATGAGATACCAGATAATACTCAGTGAATGCAAGATAAATTATTACAGATACAAACTATTATCAAAAATGACTGACATAAAACCCAACATTAATCACAAAGACCTCACTAGGCCTAAGAACTAACCCTATGCTACACAGCACAAGAAAAAATACAACAGTTATACTCAAATTACACACAGCTGCTATGTGGTTGGAGACTTCTTGAGCACTCACAATAATAATATCTGTACAGGGGAGGACAGAGATGTGAACAAAATGAGGAGCAGATCTAAGTGGCAATGATGCAGAGACTGAGCTCATTATATAGGGGCCAGCAGAGCCTGATACAACTTGTAAGAAGGACGCGCAAATGAAGCCATGGGGACAGAGAGCTGAAAATCCCGCAAAGTATAACAGAGAGAACGACTTACTCTACTATAACGGTAGAAGGGGGGGACTGAGGCAGAACACGCTCGTGATCAAACATGCAGCATACTGTGCGTTAAAATTACACAAAGGATGATGAAATCATAGGCTATGTAACACCTCCCCACAAAGAAAAAAGAAATTTACAAAGGAAATTTCTTATTACTCTAAAACAATCTGTATATGGCATTACAGACCATGCAAAGGTCTTTCCTAATATTACAAAACATGAGATCTCCCTAGCACGTTCAGTCATAGGTACTTGCCAGTATCCCTTTAACAAATCAAACTTACTTATGTACCTAGCCTTTCCGATCTTGTCTATGCAATCTTCCACGCGAGGGAGAGGGTAAGTGTCTGTTTTGGTTATCTGATTAACACGTCTGTAGTCAATGCAAAGCCTCTGTGACCCACCTGGCTTAGGGACTAGAGTGACAGGAGAACTCCACTCGCTCTGACAGGGCTCAATCATCTTGTGGTCCAACAGGTAGCCAAGCTCCTTCTGGATGAGAGGAACTTTCACTGGGTTCACACGGTAAGGAGGCAATTTAATTGGCTTTGCATCTCCAACATCGACATCATGCATCAACACAGTGGTTCTTCCTGGAGTAGCACGGAACACTTGCGGGTACTCCTGCAGTAATGCCGAAAACTCCTGCCTTTCCTTGGGTGGTAGATGAGAAAGCTTAGTCTGGAGATCATTCATGATATCAGGATTCTTCCCCAAACTAACACTCAGGCTCATACTGCATGGGAGAGCTTCACTTGCAGACTCGGGTGGAACAGCTACAGTGCAGACTGGATTATTTTCGTCCTGCCTGTGATATGACTTTAGCATGTTGATGTGACATAGTTGCTTGCTCTTTCTACGATCTGGTGTGGCAATGACATAGTTGACATCACTGAGTTTCTTCTCCACGAAATAAGGACCACTAAACTTGGCTTGAAGAGGTTGCCCATGAACTGGTAGCAGAATCAAAACCTGATCTCCTGACTGAAAGTGGCGTAACCTGGACTTCTTATCATACCAAGTCTTCATCTTCTCCTGAGCAGCTCCTAAATTCTCTCTTGCCAGCTGTAAAGCAGTGGACAGCCGTTCTTTGAACTTCATCACATACTCCAGCAGGTTGACGTCATCTTCCTCCGACAGCCAGCATTCCTTGAGTAACTTAAGGGGTCCTCTTACTTCATGGCCAAACAGTAGTTCAAAAGGTGAGAAGCCCAGCGATTCATTTGGAGATTCCCTTGCGGCAAATACGACGAATGGAAGACCTTTATCCCAGTCTTTCTGATGTTCCAAACAGTATTTCTTGAGCATCGATTTGAGTGTTTGATGATATCTCTCCAACGCTCCTTGGGTCTGGGGATGGTAAGCTGAAGACGTGATCTGGGTGATGCCCAACTCTTTCAGAGACTGCTTGAAAACATTTGACATGAAATTACTTCCCCGGTCTGACTGTACATCCTTGGGCAGACCAAACTTTGTGAAGAACCCTAGCATTTCCTTAACCACGTTCTTTGCTGAGATGTTTCTAAGTGGAATGGCTTCAGGATAACGAGTAGCCTTATCAATCATGGTCAACACATAAGAAAATCCTGAAGAAGTCTTAGGAAGAGGGCCCACAATATCCACCAACACACGGGTGAAAGGCGCCTCAAAAGGGGGAATGGGAACTAGAGGTGCAACCTTTTCGGTCTGATTACACTTCCCCACAACTTGACAGGTGTGACAAGACTTACAATACCAGGAAACATCCCTGAAGATACCTGGCCAGTAGAAGTGTTTCAAAATGCGTGCCACAGTCTTCCTTACTCCAAGGTGTCCTGCCAAACTGGAATCATGAGCCACTCTAATGATATCCTGCCTACAAACACGAGGGATGACAACTTGATGTACAACCTCCCATTCACAGTCGGCTGATGCTGTTGGGGGTCTCCACTTCCTCATAAGTACTCCTGACTTTACATAATAACAAGTAGAAGCACCGGCTGACTCTTCTTCACTGTAAGCAGAGTTAGCTAGACCTTTCAACTCAGGGTCAGCAACCTGCAACTCAACCAACTCTTGACGAGACAAATTATCAACACTACGGGGTACTGCCTCATCTGGTGAGTGGTCCAAATTAGCAAGAAAAGTGTCAGCTAGGATAACATCATCATCATCATTATCCTCTAAATCACCAGTAACTTTAGACTTAGCCCTAGTGACAGCACATGCAGGGAACACATCAGGGACATCACAATCCTGGGACGCAGCCACTGGCTCACTAGACAACTGAGGAGCTGGACACACTTGACTTCCACCAATATCATTTCCAAGTAAGAAAGTTACACCTGACATTGGGAGTGTCTCAACCAACCCAACCATAACAGAACCATTAACAAAACCAGACTCTAAATTCACTCTGCACAGAGGGACAGAGAAGTAATTATTCCCTACACCTTGTAAGATCACAGTTTCATCAGAGGAATTAACATTAGAGCCTAGAACACTGGTCAGCATAAGGGATTGGCAAGCACCTGTATCACGATATATTTGAACTGACTTCCTGTCATTACTGTCCAGAGGACTGACAAAACCATCAGACAGGAAATTAGCACATGAACTCTTGAGAGTGTCACCCACGTTACTGCTCAAAAGAGGAGCTCCATCATGAGAATTTAAGTTACCCCTCAAAGCAGGTTCAGTTAACTCAGTTAAAGAATTCTGGGAACTCTCAAGAGTGGACACTAGACCAATTGACTGAATATTTAAAGACTCCTTTTTGTTCACATCACGCTGTCTCCTGAAACATCTCTCCGTAGTATGACCAAGCTTACTACAATAAGTACATTTACTTTTCTGAAATCTAGAGGTGAAGCTGGTATTTACTTCTTGAGAAACATCATCCTTATTCTCTTTCCTGTTACCTGTACTGTGAGTAGAGGCAACGTACTTACTCTCAGCTTTCCCTTTTTCTCTAGAATATCTCTTGTGAGTGAGAACATACTCATCAGCTAAAACTGCAGCATCAGACAAATTATCTATTCTTTTCTCATCAAGATATAGGCTTACATCTTTACTAATACACCTTTTGAAGTCCTCCAGCAAAATCATCTGCTTAAATTTGTCAATATCAGAATCCACATTCTTAGAATTTAACCACTGCTCTAACAGATCTTCTTTGATTTTTGCATACTCAACATGGGATTGCTTATCTTGCTTGTAAGTTGTCCTAAATTTTACTCTATAAGCTTCAGGAACAAGCTCATAGGCCTTAAGAATCAAGCTCTTAACTACATCATAATTATCAGACTGATCCTGAGGCAAAGATGCATAAGTTACTTGAGCTTTACCGGTGAGAACAGTTTGAAGGAGTACTGGCCAATACTCCTTAGGCCAATTAAAACCTGTAGCTACCCTCTCAAACAACTGAAAATACTTTGTTAAATCAGATTCAGTAAAAAGGAGGGACAAGTTTAACATTTTTAGCCACATCAAAATCATCAGAGCTAGATGATCCAGTTCCACCTTGTTTCATGCGATACTCATGGTCTGCCTGAATCCTAGCAATTTCAACTTGTGCCTCAGCCTCCTTAGCTTTTGCCTGAAATTCAGCCTCCTTAGCCTTAGCCTCCTGCAGGGCTAGCTGTAACTTAGCTAATTCAATCTGCGTTTGCTCATTTGGAGGAGTTACATTAAACAAGCTTTTATTAATCATGCCAACAATTTGATCTTTAGAATGATGAGAGTGAACTGCAATTCCCAATTGTTGAGCAACAAGCTTAAGTTCATTCTTTGTTCTGTTTTCTATATCACACACTGTTTGCACATTTGACAAAAAATCTTTGGCTTCATCAAGTGTAGAAATAGTAGCCATCATGAATATATCACAGTCACAAAATATCAAACAATATCCTTATGATAATATCCTGAATATCCTGATATGAGGTCGCCAAATTTATGTTACGGAACAGAGAAAGATACTGTACACTTTAAGTGAGAATACGAAGAGTCACTACTGTCCCGTAAAGTTCCAGGTTCAAAACAAAAGAGTTAGGTAAAATTACAAGTTAAAGTTTAATGCTCAAACTAACAACAAAACATTCAGGACTCATAAGGATAATGTAATGGCAAATAAACAGGTTAAATATATGGTTAACTGCAATAGCCTCTATTAACACGAAATTAGCAAGAGTAAATTTATCTAAGTCAGCCCTGATAAAATGAGATACCAGATAATACTCAGTGAATGCAAGATAAATTATTACAGATACAAACTATTATCAAAAATGACTGACATAAAACCCAACATTAATCACAAAGACCTCACTAGGCCTAAGAACTAACCCTATGCTACACAGCACAAGAAAAAATACAACAGTTATACTCAAATTACACACAGCTGCTAGATGGTTGGAGACTTCTTGAGCACTCACAATAATAATATCTGTACAGGGGAGGACAGAGATGTGAACAAAATGAGGAGCAGATCTAAGTGGCAATGATGCAGAGACTGAGCTCATTATATAGGGGCCAGCAGAGCCTGATACAACTTGTAAGAAGGACGCGCAAATGAAGCCATGGGGACAGAGAGCTGAAAATCCCGCAAAGTATAACAGAGAGAACGACTTACTCTACTATAACGGTAGAAGGGGGGACTGAGGCAGAAACACGCTCGTGATCAAACATGCAGCATACTGTGCGTTAAAATTACACAAAGGATGATGAAATCATAGGCTATGTAACAATATATATATATATATATATATATATATATATATATATATATATATATATATATATATATATATATATATATATATACCATATCATGTCATGTATTTAGGCTCAGTTACCTGGATGAAAATAACTAAAAGCATTACAATATTTACGTGAAGGTGCCTACCTGTTGTATTTTCACTCAAGTAACACAGTATTAACCAAAAAATATCAGAAATCGTCGCTAGGATTGGATGGAACAGGCTAACAGGCAACAGGTCAGAGTGGAGAAAGATAATAGAGAAATTCGTCTTGTGGTGGACTAAGAATAATGATGATGGTAGTGGTGATGGCAGGGGTGATGGTGTTGGTAGTGGTGATGACGATATGGAGGACGATGATGATAATGCTGACGATGATGATGATGGTGATGATAATGATGCTAGTTTTATTCGTGATGATGATGATGATGATGATGATGATGACCAAGGCAACCTTTTCTACTCCTTCAAAAGAAATACGTTTTAATCTTATTCCTTCTGCATCAAGGCGTTTTCAAACATCTTAGGAGAGAATACTGATCTTACAGGCAAGATATAGCCTTAACTAACTCCTTCAAACCTATAGTCCTTTCATCTTTACTTGGCCTAGATACCTTATTCGTTCTTTTGCGGTTAATTTCACGTAAGTAAGTGGCAGAAACGACAGTGTTATATGGCTGTATATCCTTTCCATAGCACTTCTTTGTGACTGGCACCATATTTTAAGCGTTCATCAATTGTTACAACTCAGCACTCAAGATGGAGAGACAGCAAGTTTAGGCCAAGTTAAGGTGAAAGGAGTATAGTCTGCTCTCCTAAGCTGAATAGAATTGCCTGTTATGAGCAAGAAAAAAACTAGCAATGACGTCCTCGGGCTGAAGGTGCTAAGGGCAAAGTTCTAACAGTCAAGAAGTTTATTGTCCGAGAGAAAAAGAAAAATAATGAAATAAATGACAAATTAAAAACAGCCATAAACTGGGTGATCAATGCTTTCTGGTAATTTTTTTTTGTTTCGTCTGTAGTAGTAGAGTTAAATAGTCATCGTACTGAATGGTCCTGAGACAGACAGACAGACAGACAGATAAAGAGGAATAGACTGACAGAGAGAGAGAGAGAGAGAGAGAGAGACAGACAGACAGACAGACAGACACAGAACGGAGAGAGAGAACGGAGAAAGAAAGAGAAGGGAGGGGTGAGAGGAGATACAGAACGGCCAAAGCACCACTATTATGCTTCAGAGCGCACTACGACCCACTTAACGACCACTTCCATATTCCCGCATTTGGCCAAGTTCTACCCTGCACGTTGCAATCCCGTAGCGCCAAGACGACCCTTCACACGACCCCTTACGACCCCCACCTTGAACCCTGACGACCTCCACCTTCATCCTTTACGACCCGGCAGGTCTCATCCTCACGACCATCAACCTCTCAAGAAAAGCGAGAGGAAACGACTTCATTATAAGGTCATTTTTAAAAATATAAGCGAGGAGGCTGGGTGTGACTTTATAAAGGGTGGAGAGAGAGAGAGAGAGAGACTACCCCTCAATCACTAACCTCACTTTCAGCACATTACCAGGGCACAACTACAGAGTAACGATATAATTACTACTTTACTTTACATATATAACAAGAGGGGCCTGAGTGTGACGTCATGATTAGGAGACAGTGAGAGGGATGGAGGGAGGGTGGAGAGACTGGAGGGGGAGAGGGAGGGAGGGTGGAGAGACTGGAGGGGGAGAGGGAGGGAGGGTGAAGAGACTGGAGGGGGAGAGGAAGGCAGGCGGGAGAGACTGGCGGCGGAGAGGGAGGGAGGGTGGAGAGACTGGAGGGGGAGAGGGAGGGAGGGTGGAGAGACTGGAGGGGGAGAGGGAGGGAGGGTGGAGAGACTGGAGGGGGAGAGGGAGGGAGGGTGGAGAGACTGGAGGGGGAGAGGGAGGGAGGGTGGAGAGACTGGAGGGGGAGAGGGAGGGTGGAGAGACTGGAGGGGGAGAGGGAGGGAAGGTGGAGAGACTGGAGGGGGAGAGGGAGGGAAGGTGGAGAGACTGGAGGAGGAGAGGGAGGGAGGGTGGAGAGACTGAAGGAGGAGAGGGAGGGAGGGTGGAGAGCCTGGAGGAGGAGAGGGGGGGAGGGGGGAGAGACTGGAGGGGGAGAGGGAGGGAGGGTGGAGAGACTGGAGGGGGAGAGGGAGGGAGGGGGGAGAGGGAGGGAGGGGGGAGAGACTGGAGGGGGAGAGGGAGGGAGGGTGGAGAGACTGGAGGGGGAAAGGGAGGGAGGGTGGAGAGACTGGAGGGGGAAAGGGAGGGAGGGTGGAGAGACTGGAGTGCGAGAGGGAGGGAGGGTGGAGAGACTGGAGGGGGAAAGGGAGGGAGGGTGGAGAGACTGGAGGGGGAAAGGGAGGGAAGGGGGAGGGAGGGTGGAGAGACTGGAGGGGAAGAGGGAGGGAGGGAGAAGAGGCTGGAGGGGGTGAGGGAGGGAGGGTGGAGAGACTGGAGGGGGAGAGGGTGGGAGGGTGGAGAGACTGGAGGGGGAGAGGGGAGGAGGATGGAGAGACTGGAGGGGGAGAGGGGAGGAGGGTGGAGAGACTGGAGGGGAAGAGGGAGGGGGGGAGGGAGGTTGGGGTAGAGACTTGAGGGGAAGAGGGAGAGAGTAAGGTTGGGGGAGAGACTGGAGGGGGAGGTTGGGGGAGAGACTGGAGCGGGAGAGAGAGGGAGGGAGGGAGGTTGGGGGAGAGACTGGAGGGGGAGAGGGAGGAAGGGTGGAGGAGAGACATTATGAAAGGGATATGAAGACGTGTGTGTGTGTGTGTGTGTGTGTGTGTGTGTGTGTGTGTGTGTGTGTGTGTGTGTGTGTGTGTTATTAGTGGTAACAAGAACAAAAAATAAATACAAGCTTTCATACAGAAGAAATTAAAGGTATGAGAGAGAGAGAGAGAGAGAGAGAGAGAGAGATTAAAAGCGTTGGTACTTCTCTCTAACCCTCTTCTCCCCACATAAAGAGATAATGTATGACCTCTAAACACTTCAATAAACATAACATCTCATATTTTCACCTCGAGCTTCCAGTCTTTGCCCGTTCTCTCTCTCTCTCTCTCTCACACACACACACACACACACACAACTAAAACAAAATGAAATAAGTTACTTTTATAAGGCGACTGCGGCGTAATGGTGATGAAGGCACACACTATCCACTCACTTGATTTAGTGCTATCTTCAGACGTCTCTCCACTGAATGACAGGCCATATTGATTCTTTAGCCCCAGAAACCAGTTATTACGTTGGGTGGTAAGCATATAGACGAGAGAATATAAGATGCTTCGTGGTCTAGTGGGTTAAGGTCTCTCAATCGGATGTTGTCTGTAAGGATTTTAAAGCCAAGTGATGAATGGGATATTTGCTCACATAATGTCACTCGAGGAAGAGCGACTGGTAATTCTTGCTTTAAATGCCTAGACTGTGTGGGACCTTTACGCTTCTAATGGGACAGTAAAATGTAACGCTGATGTCAACACTCCTGCATCTGTAGACTTTACTAATGCCATTATATTTTCGCTTGATGGAACTGTGCCTCTCTCTCTCTCTCTCTCTCTCTCTCTCTCTCTCTCACACACACACACACACACACACACACACACACACACGTCGTTGCGTGAAGTTCGATATGCCTTAATTGTGAGTCTTTAGTCCTCCTAATTACTAGCCAGATCAACCTGTCTGACCACACCTGACCATCATCTCAGCTGAAAGGATATTGAATTACTGTTTACCGTAAGGACATATTAACATTTCTATGGATCCTAATTTAGATACAGGCAAGACAACCCATTTCCTGAGGCCTAGCAAGACTCCTATACGCTACAGGGGGAGGTACAAACACCCATGGCACAAAACTCTTTTGAGTCTTGTTCTAGGCCGAGAAAGGGAAAAAAAAAAAACTATACCCTGTTTGATTGACCTGTGCAGCTGCGATGTATGGGGCGAGTAGGGTGTGTTTGTTTCACGGCTGCTGATTGGCCGCCGATGATGTAAATCTACAGCGCTTCTTATTTTAACACATATATATTTAGATTTACAAATTGCCTCCACTAAAAGCAGCCAGTTTAATTATGGAGTAATTTCCGAAGCTAAAGAGGTCAAAATTAGCTTTAAAAGTTTACTGTTATAAAAGAAAATTAAAGTTGATTATAAAGTTTTATAAAACGATGAGTGACGTTTGAAGTAAAGTATTCGCCCACGGTGCAGTGGTGTACTATTGCGGCCAGGAGTTCTTAGCCACCCTCGTCCAGCCAACCCGTGAATGTGGCAGAGTTGCATTCACGAGCACAGAAGTTGCCTTCGATGCATTTCTGTCGAAAAATATCCCTTCAGCTTTGCGCTTATACTAATGGATAAAGCAATAGTAATATTTACACTGAAGGTTTGACTCTGATATCACGAATATATCATACTGATTATTTAATAACTTGTTTCTCGTACAGAGCCAAGCAAGTGATAAATATGTATATTTGGTTCCACTCCATGACGTCCTGTAGGTTTGAACCAGCGAACACAGAGTGAACAAGTTCAAAACATTTATTTGTTAACAGAAGAGAGAGAGAGAGAGAGAGAGAGAGAGAGAGAGAGAGAGAGAGAGAGAGAGAGAGAGAGACAGTAGCGGGTGCCTGTGAATTTTTGAGGAATGAGGTGGAGAAATGAGGTGCTCAGCACAGTTAAACAGGGATTTTTCCTTTCGTTTCGGTTGGCTTTCTATGACTAAATGAAGGTAAATTATGAAATATAATAACTGGATGACGAAGTGGAAATAGGGTCTGGCTAATGGTTGTTTGGTCCAAGGTGTGCAGTGGTAAGCCTAATTCCACGCAACGGTCGCAGTTAAAAGTTGGATATTTTAGGTCCCACTTATTTTAAATATTCCATGTATGTTTACAGTACGTGTATGCCCCTATGGACCTATTTTCACCCATGAATATTTTTAGCAATGGACATTTTCACCACTCGGAGCACAATCCTCCATGGATCTATTTTCCTTAATGATCTTTTTTTTTTTTTTTTTTCAAAGACGCCTACTTTTCTACGTACCCTGTTTTCCCACGAACTAATTTTCCCATTGATGTATTTTCTCCCCACGGACCAATTTTTCCGTCGACCTTGAATCTCTCCATGGATACAGGTTTCCTACATGGTCGTATACCCATGGATGTATTTTTCATAAATGAACCTATTTTCCCCATTAACCTGTTATCCGACGTGGTTATATCACCCACTGATGCGTGCAGTTGAAACAGACCTCTTAACCAACAGACGTATTGCACGATGGACCTGTTGTAACCCACTGGATATATATATACCTACTTCAGCAAAATTCCAGAATAATATCCCCTGTGGACCGATTTTCCGGACACTAAACTCTTCCCAACTCGGACATTAACTCATATCACCTAGTCCAAGTGGCCTGTTTTCCCACAATCCGTCCATCCACCTACACACTCACCCATCAACGCACATACCCACAACCTTACTCAATACAGAATGTCTCAAAAGTAGGACGACACAAACCCGTCTATTGCCTTGTCCTACTAGTAGCCCCACCACCCACCCCACTTACCGCACGAACCCCACTCCACCCCACTTAACTAGCCCAACAACCCTCTCCCTCCCTCTCGCCCACTCACTCCACCTAATCCGCCTGTGAAACAACCAGCCTACACTAACCAATCCACCCACCCAGTCACCAACCGACCAACCCGCATACCATGCTCCACAAGTCAGATGACTCTCAATTCAACACACACACACACACAAACACACACACACACACACACACACAGGCGGGGTGGATTTCCTTACACGAAAGATGAGTCTCACCGCTTAACTCTGTCGGCAGAAAATAGTACCGGGTACTCTTTACAGGGAGTTTGCCAGGCCGTAGATAAGGGGCTTCATTCCGGCTACATACACATGATTTTATGCGATACGAGTAAATAAGGTGCTCGAGCTAAACAGGGAATTTTTCCTTTGGCTAATGAAGGAGTTTAATCCCAGGACAACGTCTCGTCGGACAAAATGAAAGATGAGTTTTATTCTGGGTAACGCCAGTTGACTTTGTCAAATTATTAGGCAGGCCGCGTAACTTCTGTTAAATGCCTTATGTTCGCATTTTTTTCTCTCTCTGGTGGTTGGCACCTGGAGATTTTTGGCAAACTCATGAGTATTTTTCTCATTAACTGGATATCTCTCTCTGGACAGAGAGGCAAATTACTTTCTTAAGCACAGTTTTTTGTTAAACCAACAGCATTTATCTCCTAATTCATTACTTCAACGAAAGCAATCCTAAAAAAAATTATCACAAAGCAATGCAAGTTCTAGTGACTGATGGAAGAAATAATCACACTGTGGCCTGTTTTCAATGGATCACAGAAATCCTGGGTCTCTCTCTCTCTCTCTCTCTCTCTCTCTCTCTCTTATGTTAACAAATGAATGTTTTGAACTTGTTCACTCTGTGTTCGCTGGTTCAAACCTATAGGAAGTCTTGGAGTGGAACCAAATATATATATATTTGTCACTAGCTTGGCTCTATACGAGAAACAAGTTATTAAATAATCATTATGATATATTCGTGATGTCAGAGTCAAACCTTCAAAGTAAATAGTACTATTGCTTTATCCATTAGAACAAGCCCAAAGCTGAAGGGATATTTTTCGACAGAAATGCATCGAAGGCATCTTCTGTGCTCGTGAATGCAACTCTGCCACATTCACGGGTTGGCTGGACGAGGGTGGCTAAGAACTCCTGGCCGCAATAGTACATCCACGTCCGCTTGTTGCACTGCATCTACCCACGTTGTACACCTACGTCCGCTTGTTGCACTATAATATCCACCCTCAGTTTACACCTACGTCCGCATGTTGCACTACAATACTTGCCTGCATTACTTCAATGACATCATCGGCGGCCAGTCAGCAGCCGCTAATCAAACACACCCTACTTGCCCCATACATCTCAGTTGCACTGGTCAATCAAATATACTATAGTTTCTTGCAGACAGACAGACAGAAAGGCAGACATATTCTCTTCTCACATAGCCGCTTTTTGTCACGGAATGAGAGAGAGAGAGAGAGAGAGAGAAATTAGGACACAGAGATCAAGAGAAAATAAAACGGAGGGGGGGGGGGGCACGTCCATGCCTCAGTCAGCTAGTGAGTGAGACAACAGCAAAATATGGGGCAGGTGGAATGGGTCCCTAGCGGGTGATTTGGTTATGGCGTCTGGCGAGGTGTAATGCCCTCCCCTGCAGCTGAAGAAAATCGTCTGGTAGTAGTGGTAGTGGTGGTGGTAGTGGTGGTGGCGGTGGTAGTAGTAGTAACAGTAGAGAAGTAGTAATGGTGGTGGTGGTGGTAGTAGTAGTAGTAGTAGTGGTGGTAGCTGCAGCCAGCAGCAGCAACAACAGACGTAGCATTTATTATTATTATTATTATTATTACTATTGTCATCTCTACACATTCTACTACATTAATTTCCCGTGTACAGTATCACATTCATCGTAAAGGGTAAACATTAACACACAATAAAGTCGGCTTATGAACGAGAAAAGCTTTACAAACAATATACATTTTGCTGTCTTTTGTATCGCATTATTTTGTAACTGAACTCACATATGGGTTGAACAATTAGTGTCAATTGGCTTTTATTTGATTCAGATAATATGTATAGGGTATGTCAGGTAGGAATGGGAATTTTTTTATTACTACTACTACTGCTACTACTACCACTACTACTACCAATACTACTAGGCTACTATTACTACTACTACTACTACTACCAATACTACTAGGCTACTATTACTACTACTACTACTACTACTACTACTATTATTATTATAATTATTATTATTATTATTATTATTACTATTATTATTGCTACTACTACTACTACTGCAACTACAACTACTAGTACTACTGCTATTATTATTATTATTATTATTATTACTCTTATACCAACAAAAACAACAACTACTACTACTACTAGTACCACCACCACTACTACTACTACTACTACTACCACCACTACTACTACTACTACTACTACCACCACCACTACTACTACTACTACTACTACCAGTATTACTATTATTATTATTATTACTTCCGCCAAGGAGGTTATGTTTTTGCCAGAGTTGATTTGTCTGTTTGTTTGTCTGTCTGTCTGTTAGCAACTTTACTCAAAAAGTTTTGGGCGGATTTTGCTGAATTTTTTTGGAGGGGTAGGGTATGGCCTAAGGAAAAACCCAGTAGATTTTGGTTGTGATCCGGATCATAATCCTGATCCAGGACTTGTTTGTTTGTTCACAAGATATCTCCAAAAGTTCTCAGCGAATTTCAGTAAAATTTTGTGGACGGGTGGGCCATGGGCCAAGGAAGAATTTATGATATTTGGGGGCGAATCCGATCTTATCTCCACGAATCCGGATCCGGGACTTTTAATGGCATTGGCGGACGTATGCGCTCTCTGAGTGCTTTTTTTGTTATTATTATTATTATTATTATTATTATTACTATTATTGCTGTTGTTGTTTTAATATTGTTATTGTTATGATGATGATGATAATTATGATTACTACTACTACTACTACTACTACTACTACGGCTACTAGTACTACCATTACTACAACTATAACAAATTTGTACGTTATTGATGCTGAGTATGGTGGTATTTGAACGATTTAAATAATACTGAAGAGGACAGTAAGGAGTAATAAGCAAACTGTATCGCTTAAGAGGAGGTGTTAAGGAGCCACTACATTGGTTTAAAGCTGTCTTGTCCATGACTCGTATTCTCGTAGGTTGAGCAAGCTCCCTAACACTTCTTCCATAGTGATTTACTCTGTACAAACATCTCATTCACCCCTAATGTTACTGAAGGAAACTACGTCAACATTAAAACGAAACAGCATACAAGAAAATGTTAAGGTATTATATGCAAAATAAATCCCTAAGGAATAGGTGCTAAGGAGTCTTCTATGCCACTTAGGCCCTTTTTCTCGTCGGGTAAGGAAGTTCCCTAACACCTTTCCCCCCGTGATTTATTTTGCTGTCCTCCTGTGTTGTTACTTAAATTCTTTTATCATCGCCCAACTTTAGATACAAAACGTGTAATGGGATGTTAACCAGCCATATCTAAAAAAATAAAAAGCTAAGGAAGAGGTGTTTGGGCCCGAGAGTCCGACACCGACTTCCACATTCACGGGAGGGTTGGTATTAGATACAGTTTCGGCATGAACACAGTACGTAAGAAGAGAGGATAACTGCAGTATGCCGGTTGGCTGATGGAGAGGTGAGAAACAGAAGATAATGGCCAAGGAATGGCAATGGTTATGTCAAGAGTAGCCTACCTTCGATTCCACGCACTGACAATTCACAAGTCTGCCCTAAAATCTGTTTCGAAGCAGTGTCTCGTTTTCTCTGAAGCTTGGAAACACCTCAAACCTCTCATATGGCTATCAAGAACCAAACAGGCAGGGAAAATGGGTGTTATAGCTATTTTTAACCCAGGAATGACTAGCCACTGCCCTCCTGGCTAGTCAAGGCCGCAGAGACGCCAATGGGACTAGCAGAGAGGGACGGAAGCAGTTAGCAAGGGATGGAAACCGTCTGGTGAGGCAACTGGTGCTGTGCTGAGCGGTCACTCCTGATCAATGTAGCTGAAGTATACTGCTGGGTGATGATAGTTTGGGTTGTGCTGGTAGTGTTGGTTGTTGTGGTAGCAGTGGTGGTGGTGGTGGTAGTGGTGGGGGTAGTACTGGCTATGGCGGTGGGTGTTGAGAGTAGCAGAGGTAGTGCAGTGGTAGTTGTGGTACTTGTACTTGTCTCTGTGTTCTGGAATGGTAGTGGTGGTGGTGATGGTGGGATTAGTGGTGATGATGGTGGGATTAGCGGCGATGGTGGTGGTGGTAATGTTGGTGACAGTCGTAGCAGTGACTCCGTTGCTTGTAGTTGTGGCAGTGGTAGTAGTAGTAGAGGTGGTGGTCGCAGTGGGAGTTTTGCTTGTAGCTGTGACAGGTAAAAATATTGTTACTGTGGTAGTGGTGATGGTGTTTTGGTAGCGATGGTGGCAGGGATGATGGTCTTTGTGGTAGTGATTGTAGTTGCCGTTGTACAGTAATTGTGGTGTATGTACCTATAATTGAGATGATGGTAGTGGTATTCTGGTAGTGATTGTGGTAATGGTGGAGGTGGTTATGATTGTAGTAATGGTGGTGGTTGTGGTACAGTTGCGAGCAGATGACTCGAGGCCACCTAGTCCACCAACATGTTGGTGTTTTATCTGGCAACAGTGGTAGCTGTGAACTTGACCGAGACTCAGTCAACTGTTCGGGAGAAACAAACCCAGTGATAATTTGTCAATGTGCAGTTCTAACTGGTCTTCAATCAATATCATGCAAGTAAACGTATAATACTGATAATGATTAACGTGTCATACACGTGGTAGATATATTTATAACCATAGTATTACAACACAGGCATCCAAATAGTGCTGCGTTCATTCATGTGAGACACACGGGTATCCTGAGTGTGCAGCTCCATCACCACCTTGGTTTGTGTAATAGGCACCACGTGACGTCAAGTATGGGGGGTGGAGCCAGTTGACCCGTTCATGATGATAAACATTTATTGAGAGTAATCGTTCGACTTTATCACTCGAATACTAAAGAATCATTGGCTTTCTATGTCAAAACAAACCTATTACCATCTCTAATCTCATGTACGTTAAATACCGCAGCCAGCCGCTTGCCCCCTCACCCCCCTCCCATCATACGTCCCACTTCGTCCCACCCTTCCTCACCCACCACCCTCCATATAACTCCCACACCCCCCTCCCCTTGTTCCGCCTACTGTGGTGTGAATCTTTAACTGTCCCACCTGCTTTGGAGTCAGTGGTCGAAGAAAGTGAGGTTAACGGTGAGAGAGGACTGGCATGACGGTGTTATTTGTGATAATAATGCTAGGTTGCGGGGAAGCTGATAACCCTACAGCATATCTCTTGAAAACTGGTAAAGGTTGTTTGGTTTACAACGATAGTCGAACAAATTAAATCACTACCGATAGCCGTCTCTCTCACATGAACGAACGCAGCACTATTTGGATGCCTGTGTTGTAATACTATGGTTATAAATATATCTACCACGTGTATGACGCGTTAATCATTATCAGTATTATACGTTTACTTGCATGGTATTGATTGGAGACCAGTTAGAACTGCACTTTGACAAATTATCACTGGGTTTGTTTCTCTCGAACAGTTGACCGAGTCGCGGTCAAGTTCACAGCTACCACTGTTGCCAGATAAAACACCAACATGTTGGTGGACCAGGTGGCCTCGAGTCATCTGCTCGCAACTGTACCTGTGGTAGTGGTAGTAGTGGTAGTGAGGATAGTAACGGTGTGGTAGTATTTGACTTGAATAGAGGGTCGGTGTGGTAGTGGTGGTGGTATTTGTGGTACTTATGGTGGTAGTGATGGTCGGAGTTGTGGTAGTGATAGTGGCAGTTGTAGTAGTGCAGTGGATATTATGTTACTTGTAGTTGTGGTAGTGGGAGTGATGGTGGCAGTTGTTTGTAACTGTGGTAATAGTAGCAGTAGTAGCGATGGTGGTAGCTGTGCTTGTATCTGTGGTAGTCTGAGTGGTAGTAGTGGTGGTGGTGATGATGGTAGTGTTAGCAGCGATGGTGGTAGTTTTGTCTGTGGTAGCGTTAGGTAAAAATAAAATTGATGTGGTAAGGGTAGGACTCTGTTGCTTGTACTTGTGGTAGTGATGGTGGTGGGGGTACTTTTGGTAGTGATGGTGGTGGGGATAGTTGTGGAATTGATGGTGGTGGAGGTAGTTGTGGTAGTGATGGCGGTGGAGGTAGTTGGAAGTGATGGTGGTAGGAGTTGTGGTGATGGTGATGGGGTTGTTGTGGTTGTGGTAGTGGTGGTGATTGTGGTCGTGGTGAATAAAATCGTCTGGAAACAGTAATAGCAGTATAAAAGGACGTCGTTGGATCCACAATATTCCATCACACACACACACACACACACACAGTAACTATGAATTAAACAAAATGCATCTACCTTTCATGTTATTTTTGAAAGCCTGTATTTATTAAGTAATTGGTCACACACACACACACACACACACACACACACACACACACACACACACACACACACAAACGAACAGAGAGAGAGAGAGAGAGAGAGAGAGAGAGAGAGAGAGAGAGACAGACAGACAGACAGACAGACAGACTGACAGAGACAGAGACAGACAGAGACAGACAGACAGACAGACAGACACTCAGACAGACAGGCAGAATATCAAAACCAGACAAAGAAAAGAGAACGAGAGACCCACTAGAAAATTAATCCCAAACTAAGCTAAAAAGAAAAAAAAAATCACCCAACAGCACTTTACACACAGAAGAAGTCCTATATTTCCCACATTGAAATCATCAGTAATACTAATGCCTCAGTCCATAGGTTTGAAGAGGGCAGCAAGATGGACAAAATATTATATATTTTTTAATTAGTTCTCTTCCCTTCCCCCAGTGTAGTTTGCTGAAATTTGATTGATGTGTGTGTGTGTGTGTGTGTGTGTGTGTGTGTGTGTGTGTGTGTGTGTGTGTGTGTGTGTGTGTGTGTGTGTGTGTGTGTGTGTGTGTGTGTGTGTGTGTGTGTGTGTGTGTGTGTGTGTGTGTGTGTGTGTGTGTGTGTGTGTGTGTGTGTGTGTCGTAGCATCTCCCCTTTGCGATCTATTCTGTACCTTAGTATTCTCTTACATATTATTACTGATGGTGCTGGAGAGGGACGCCTTCACGTGGTGGCACCGATATAACCAGGAGGCTCAATTGTCTGGTAACACAAACATCCATTACCTCCCTATCCCACAAAAGGAGGAGGATGGAGTATCAGAATCTGCCATGTAAAATAAGCCGCTATGGAAAAGATGCAAAGAAGCCTCCTACAGTCCACTACAGTATGTCCCACAATGACCAGCTTTCTCTCTCTCTCTCTCTCTCTCTCAAGCAAGCAAGCAAGCAAATAGTGTGTGCAGCAACACAAATTACTGATATGTGACATTGTGCTTAAGAAGCGGGTGGCGAGGAAAATATGGGAATTGAAAAACCAAGCAGTGAGGGATGCCTTCTATAATGAGATAAGAGTTGTGGCTGAACAGGGAGCTGTTGTCAGAAGTGTTAATGAATAGTACAGAGCTCTCAAGAACATTCTCTCTGGAGTTAACCGATTCATTGCGTGGGTGGACAAGGGGCCCTTCAAGACATAAGGTAACAAGGTGGTGGCATGAGGGTATACAAGCCGCAATTAAGGGGGAAGAAACTTGCAGGAATGGAAAAGTGGTGGTGACAGACGGGAGTACTTGGATGCCACACAAAGGCAACGCTCCCTTTTTAAAAGATCAAATAAAGGAGCCCGGAAGTGTCCACTGACAGATCTTTATTTCCTGCTTCCTGGGGACGGATTTAAGGCTTTACTAGGACACATAGAGAGAGAATTGAAGAGCAACACCATCGATCGATTTCTCGTAATGGGGCAAGTTGTATACGAGAAGAAGCCGGAACAAGTGGCCGAGTTTCGTGATGCCCTGACTGACGCTCATTCCTGGAGTGTAAATGATGTGAAGGAAATAGTGGAGACGAAATTGTCCACTCTTTTAATCCAAGCTGGAAGGCTGGAGATAAAATGGAATGAAATAAGAGGTTCTGAACAGTTGCATGCTATGTGGAGATAACTGGAGATATCAGGAATGAAGATGAAGACTGTGAAGACCATGGACTGTGACCCTATTAATTAAAAGTGAGTGAATCTTTCAGGAGAGGGCAGGAATGAAATCAAAGGTTGTGGAGAGTAGGATGGAGTGTAGATTGTCAGTCTGTTAGTGAAAACTGGGTGAATCTTTCTGGACATAATAGGAAAGATTTTCGCTCTGTGTACTATTTTTGCACTTATTCTTATCCAGGTAAATTTAGGTTAGGTGAGGCCTTGTGTGTGTGTGTGTGTGTGTGTGTGTGTGTGTGTGTGTGTGTGTGTGTGTGTGTGTGTGTGTGTGTGTGTGTGTGTGTGTGTGTGTGTGTGTGTGTGTGTGTGTGTGTGTGTGTGTGTGTGTGTGTGTGTGTGTGTGTGTGTGTGTGTGTGTGTGTGTGTGTGTGTGTGAGAATGCCTGACTTATATTCACATCTTTAAGGTTTGGGTCTACAGTTGAGAATTTCACTTTGTTCCAACACTCCCTCACGATATTCATTTCTTTTAGATTTTGATAATCTCGTATTTTTTCCCAACTATACTCCTTCTATTCTTACTTGACTCAAAATTACCATCTGTCTATTTTCAGTATTTGGTTGTACTAGTAAATTAACACCTAAATATGGTGCTCGGCACAAAGAAGTGCCATGGAAAGGATGTAGAGCCGTTGTATTGTCTTTTTCGGCCACTGAGCTGAGTGAATTAAGCTGCAAAAACACGAAAATCTAGGCCAGGTTAAAGTGAAAGGAGTATAGCACCAGGCTCTGTATTTACCATCAAAGAGAGGCACCACAGAGAAAGGGTTAAGCAAATTTCTAACAAATCGTGATTACTGTACCATGAAGTGGTCATACTTAACACTGACTTCACACTGCCAAACTACATGCTATCAGATCCCATGCTATTATACAACATGAAAGCCACACCACACATTGCCACCCAACACAACATAAGAGCCACACCACACACTGCCACCCAACACACTGCCACACCACACACTGCCACCCAACACACTGCCACACCACACATTGCCACCCAACACAACATAAGAGCCACACCACACACTGCCACCCAACACAACATAAGAGCCACACCACACACTGCCACCCAACACACTGCCACACCACACACTGCCACACCACACACTGCCACCCAACACACTGCCACACCACACACTGCCACCCAACACAACACAAGAGCCACACCACACACTGCCACCCAACACACTGCCACACCACACACTGCCACCCAACACACTGCCACACCACACACTGCCACCCAACACACTGCCACACCACACACTGCCACCCAACACACTGCCACCCAACACACTGCCACACCACACACTGCCACCCAACACACTGCCACACCACACACTGCCACCCAACACACTGCCACACCACACACTGCCACCCAACACACTGCCACCCAACACACTCCCACATCACACTCTGCCACACCACACACTGCCACACGACACACAGCCGCACGACACACTGCCACACCACACACTGCCAAACCACACAACACACTACCATACCGCACACTACCACACCACACAATACACCACACACATTGCCACTCCGCACACTGCTACACCTCACACTGCCACTCCACACACTGCCACACCACACAGTGCCACACCACACACTGCCACACCTTACACTGCTACACTACACACTGCAACACCACACACAGTTACATTTCATACTGCCACACCTCACACTGCCACACTACACACTGTTCTCCCCCTACGCAGAGACTTGTGAGAGGGGTACACTTTTGTCTGAACCCTAAAAGCGAACCTACGCTGTATAATTGCACCTGAACAGTATAGCTCCATTAATTTCCTGAATACACAAGCTTCTTCATCACACCTGGGCACCATTTATGAGAAGACAAGATCCTCATCTGCTGAAGAAGATGATCATGAATAAGCAGTATTACTTGTTTTTACCCATATAGTCAGCCTGTAGTCCACTGCGTTCACATTTCAGATGAACCTAGGGCTACTGTACTACTTCTTACCCACAAATTACAATATTTAGCTGAGATGGTGGCATGGAGTGGAGAGGTGTATGAGAGAGGGGGTGTGTGAGTTCGGGGGAGGGCAGCGAAATGGCAGGGGACAGGGTGGCATGGAGGGAGACAGAGGATGTGATGGGGAGATGGAATGCAGAAGTATATGAGAGAGAGGGGTGTGAGTTGGGGGAGGGCAGCGAAATGGTGGGGGGCCGGGCGACATGGAGGGAGACCGAGGATGAGATGGGGGGATGGAATGAAGAGGTAAATGAGAGAGGGAGGTGTGAGTTGGGGGGAGGGCGGCGAAATGGTGGGGGACAGGGCGACATGGAGGCGATTTGTTCGTGGCCACCCCTTACGGGATTAAGGCGCCTGGCAATAGATAGATAGATGGATAGATAGCCTAATTTTTATAGATCCACATCATCATAGCCTAATCAGTAAAAATAAGAATTGCACCTGTGATCATACCTTTAATTAACCCCTTCAGAACGATGATGGGTGCTGGAGAGGGGCGCCTTCTCGTGGTGGCACTGATATAACCGGGCGGTGGCGCTGCCCGGTTATACAAACGTCCCTCAACTCCCTATCCCCCGAGAGGAAAATGGTGGACTGCAGGAGGAGAGCAACTTCAGCCTGCAGTTCACTGGGTTCACGTTTCTCAGAGTTTAATGTATGTAAAGGCAGACGATTTTATGCAGCTTAGGGAAGAGGAGCTTTTGGGAGGGACCTAGAGAGAGAGAGAGAGAGAGAGAGAGAGAGAGAGAGTGTGTGTGTGTGTGTGTGTGTGTGTGTGTGTGTGTGTGTGTGTGTGTGTGTGTGTGTGTGTGTGTGTGTGTGTGTGTGAGAGAGAGAGAGAGAGAGAGAGAGAGAGAGAGAGAGAGAGAGAGGGGGGGGAGAAGAGATTAAGAGATTTGCAGTGAAGGAGTAAGAGAGATTGAAGTTTTTGCTGCTTCGGGCGATTACATATTTTTGCCAGCTGAAATTGAGAGAGAGAGAGAGAGAGAGAGAGAGAGAGAGAGAGAGAGAGAGAGAGAGAGAGAGAGAGAGCATAAGGTCAGACACATTACCTCGCTCAGAAGTCTTTAAAAATAGCAAGAGAAGTTCCCTCTCCCACATATATATAATCCTGCCTCTCTCTCTCTCTCTCTCATTTAATTCCTCATTCTCGCTTCGCAAAAAAGGGAGATCGCTAAGTGCCCAATTTACTTTCATTTATCAGGCCTTTCTTTGTCGTTATAATTTTTTCCCTATTTATATTCCTCTCTCTCTCTCTCTCTGTCTCTGTCTCTGTCTCTGTCTCTCTCTCTCTCTCCATTCATTTATCAAACCTTTCTTAGTCGTTATATTTTTTCCTCTGATTCTCTCTCTCTCTCTCTCTCTCTCTCTCTGTCTCCCTTCATTTATCAAACCTTTCTTAGTCGTTATATTTTTTCCTCTGATTCTCTCTCTCTCTCTCTTTTAATTTATCAAGCCTTTTTTTCGTTACATTTTTTCCCCTGATTTCTCTCTCTCTCTCTCTCTCTCTCTCTCTCTCTCTCTCTCTCTCATCTCAGCCCCACTTCTTAAATCCCAGCATAATGTTCCTTGTTCCTGCAAAAGAGGATATTAGTCTTCTCGTGGTTTTTGGAGGCTCCCTAACGTGTCTTCCTTACCAGATGATGATGATGTACACATAGCATATCATCATCATCATCATCATCATTATAATCATCATCATCATCATCATCATTATAATCATCATCATCATTATCATTATAATCATCATCATTATCATTATAATCATCATCATCATCACCATCATCATCATCCTTATCTATCTATATACCTATCTATAGCCAGACGTCTCATTCTCACAAGTGGTGGTCACAAGCAAATCACCTCCATGTCGCCCTGTCCCATGCCATTTCGCTGCCCTCCCTCTAATCTACATCCCCCTCTCTCATATTCCACTTCACTCCGTCCCTCCATCATATCCTCGGTCTTCCCCCTCCCTCTCCCCCCTCCACCTCACTCACATACACACTCCTCGTTAGTCTCTCACTCTCCATCCTCTCCACGCGCCCAAACCACCTCAATATATCATCATCATCATCATCATCATCATCATCCATCTCCTCTCTGACCTATTACCCCCTTGCCTGTTCTATCCAATCCCAGCAAGACCTATTTTCATCTCCCCATCTTGTCCTCTGTCTGCCTCTTCCTCTCACTCCATCTCCCCAACTTTTCTTTTTCTGTCTCTTCCTCTCACTCCATCTCCCCATCTTTTTTTCTCTCTGTCTCTTCCTCTTACTCCATCTCCTCATCTTTTCTCTCTGTTTCTTCTTCTCATTCCATCGCCCAATCTTGTCCTCCATCTGCCTCTTCCTCTCACTCCATCTCTCTATTTTGTTTTCTATCTGCCTCTTCCTTTCACTCTCTCTCCATCTTCTCTGTCTGCCTCTTCCTCTCACTCCATCTCTCCATCTTGTTCTCTGTCTGTTCTTCCTCTCACTCCATCTCTCCATCTTGTTCTCTATCTGCCTCTTCCTCTCACTCCATCTTCCCATATTTTCCTCTCCCTACCTCTTCCTCTCATTCCATCTCTCAATCTTGTTCTCTCTCTCTGTCTCTTCCTCTCACTCTATCTCCCCATTTTATTCTCTGTCTGCCTCTTCCGCTCACTCCATCTCTCCACCCTGTTCTCTGTCTGCCTCTTCCTCTCACTCCATCACTCTATCTTTTTCTCTCTCTACCTCTTCCTCTCACTCCATCTCTCCATCTTGTCCTCTGTCTGCCTCTTCCTCTCACTCCATCTCTGGGCTGCCACTCAGTTGTACGAAGGACGTGACCTGTCCATAGCTACACTCCTTTTACTCTAACTTGGCCTAAAACTGCCATCTCTCCATCTTCATTGCCCACTTGTAGCAAGATATCAAACATCTGTGTATGGTGCTAGTCACGAAGAAGTGCTATGGAAGGGACGTAGAGCCGTGGCCTTTTCTTCTGCTACTGTGAAGTAAACCGTAAAAGAACGAAATTTTGGGCCAAGTTAAGGTGAAACACGTGTTTTTTTTTTATTTGATATATATTTTTTTTTTTTTTGCCTGTCTACGAATTTCCTTATTTTTTCCTCTCTCTCTCTCTCTCTCTCTCTCTCTCTCTCTCTCTCTCTCTCAATACAGCGTCTTACATTTCCCTTTCTATTTCCTCCTAAGCAGTCCCACGGCTCGTATTCTCGTCGGTTAAGGAAGCTCCCTAACACCTCTTTCTAAGCGATTTATTTGACTTACTACATCTAGCCGTATTTATGATACTTAAATCATTCCACTATCACCCTACTCTGCACAGATTTCTCAGAGATACAAAACGATATCAAACAGCCGTATCCAAAAATAAATCGCTTAGGAAAAGGTGTTAGGGAGCTTTGTTAACAGCCGAAAAGACAAGCATGAAAGTATATGCTAAAAATTACTTTCATTCTCCTCTTACTGATTCATGAAAATTTTGCAAAGGCGTTCGAATTAAAAAAAAAAAAAAAAAGGCGTTCCTTACATCACAGAGCCATTTACTTATATACTTATTTACTTACTTCTGTAGCACTTCTTCGTGACTAGCAAAATATTCTGCTGTTTAATCTATTGTTACAACTCAGCATTCAAGATGGAGGGGTGGCAATTTTAGTCCAAGTTATAGTCAAGAAATTATAGTATTATATTTAAGTGCTAAACTATTACTACACCTTAGAAATAAAAGATGATAATTTTAGGCCAGGTTAGAGTAAAAGGTGTATAGAATCAACGCCTATTAACTACACTTTTTTTTTTTTTTTATGCGAGGAAGAAGGAACCAAAGGCCATGAGCCCGCAGTAACAGTTCCCTCCAAGAGAAAAACAAAATACAATAGAGAGCCAAATTCAAGATCCGATCATTTTGAGATGCCTGGACACACTGCGTTTGAAAGACTGGAGATCATAGGCAGCAGGAAATACAGACAGAGGGAGACAGTTCCAGAGTTGACCTGTAGCATAAATGAAAGACTGGGAGTAACGGTTAACTCTTGCATTAGAGAGTTGGACAGAAAAGGGATGAGAGTTTGCTGCCAGACGGGTGCTACGCGCCCGTCGTAGAGGTGGAGGAATGCAAGCAGACAGTTCAGAGGAGCAGTGACCATTAAAGTAGCGATAAAAAGAGATAAAGATGCAACAGTGCGGCGAAGGGACAGAGGTTGAAGGGAGTCAGTAAGAGGAGAGTTAATGAGACGAAAAGCCTTTGACTCCACGCTATTGAGAAGAGCCGTATATGGGGAGCCTCCCCACACATGAGAGTTGTACTCCACACAGGGGCGGATAAAACCCCTGTATAGAGTCAACAATTGTGCAGGGGTAAAGAAAGAGCGGAGTCGGCTAAGCACACCCAATCTCTTGGAAGCAGATTTTACAAGAGATGTAATATGATCTTTCCAAGATAAGTCCCGAGTAAATGAAACCCCAAGCATGTTCAAGGATGATGCAGGATTAAGCTGAATATTATTAAACATTAGTGGGTATACCTGTGGAAGATTTTGTCGGGTTGATAGGTGTAAGAACTGAGTCTTAGATGCATTAAAAACAACCAGATTATTTTTACCCCAGGCAGAGATACGAGCCAAGTCAGACATTAGGTGTGCCATAGCCTCATCCCTTGTTTGTTGAAGTAACTGTTGAGATGGGAGTTGCGGGAACCGAATGGAAAGGTGAAGGGTGGAGTCATCAGCGTATGAGTGGATAGGGTTAGATGTACAGCTTAGAAGATCATTGATGAATAAAAGGAAGAGAGTTGATGATAGGACAGAGCCCTGAGGAACACCACTGTTGATAGATCTAGGAGAAGAACGATGGCCGTCTAAAACAGTGGCTATAGAACGACCAGAAAGGAAGCTAGCGATGAAGGCACAGATAGAAGGATAGAAACCGTAGGAGGGCAGTTTGGAAATTAAAGATTTATGCCAGACTCGATCGAAAGCCTTTGAGATGTCAAGTGCAATGGCAAAGCTTTCGCCAAAGTCCCGAAAGGAGGATGACCAGGAGTCTGAAAGGTAGGTGAGAAGATCGTCAGTGGAGCGTCCCTGACGGAACCCGTACTCGTACTGACGATCGGAAAGAAGGTTGTGATAGGAAAGATGCCTTAAAATTTTTCTATTGAGAATTGGCTCGAAAACTTTTGAAATACAGGACGTTAAAGCAATTGGACGATAGTTGGAGGGTTGGGAGTGGTCACCCTTCTTTGGGACTGGTTGAATGAGAACAAACTTCCAGCAAGAAGGAAACGTACAAGTTGACAGACAAAGGCGAAAGAGTTTGCCTAGGCAGGGTGTAAGCACAGAAGCACAGTTCTTGAGAACAACAGGAGGGACCCCATCAGGCCCATATGCCTTGTTAGTACTGAGGCCAGTGATGGCAGAAAATACATCAGCTGAAAAAATTTTAATGTCAGCCATGAGGAAGTCAGAGGGGGGAAGTGATGGAGGAACAGCACCGGAATCGTCTAAGGTGGAATTGGAGGAGAAAGTCTGTGCGAAGAGATCTGCTTTATCAGTAGTGGCTCATTACGTCAGATTTTTTTTTTTTTCCCCAATTTCAGACCAAGTTAAAGAAATTATAGTATTGTATTTGTGTTAATTTACCGCTACACCTCATATATAAGACATTTTTAGGCCAAGTTAGAGATAAAAGAGTATAGAATGAGTGCCTATCAACTACACGTGGCTCATTACGGCAGATCCTCATTTTTTTCCAAGTCACAATTTTCCCCAAGAATATGGTGACATGTGGAGGTGTCTGGCGTGTAGGAGGACGAGTGGGCCTTGGGAACAGGTTGTGAAGACTATGGCAAGAGTCGGACACATTACAAAGATAAAAATCTCTCTATCTCTCTATCTCCCTATTGCCAGACGCCTTAATCCCGTAAGGGGTGGCCACAAACAAAATCGCCTCCATGTTGCCCTGTCCCCCGCCATTTCACTGCCCCGCTCCCAGGTAATAATAATAATAATAATAATAATAATAATAATAATAATAATAATAAAAATAATAATAATAATAATAAAAATAATAATAATAATAATAATAATAATAATATTAATAATAATAATAATAATAACAACAACAACAATACTTACTTTCAGGGCAGGCAGGTCAGACAGCATCACCTCACAACACACACCTGCAAAGAATGAGACACTGAAGGCTTGTGAACAATATCATGAAACATAGAAAAAAAAAAATCCCTTCATATAAGAGATACAGGTATTTAATCAGTGATCCTGCAAAGAATGAGGATGAGACTAAAGGAGGGCAAATATCATAGAGGATAAACTAAAAATTCCTTTATATTTTAGACAGTAGTATATACATAATGTGTCCTCTCTGATCTTAACAAAATCCTGAGAACGAAAAGTTACATGGGAATACTTAGAAATGCAGTGGATTTTTATAAGTGTTACTTGGAGCGGTGGACCGAGTTACCTGGCCATAGTAACAGAAGAAAATAGAGGAAATAATCGCCAAAATCAACCAATATAGTGCTAGATAATATGCGGGAACTTCAGGGCACTAATACGAGGCCTTATTAAAAAATAATAATAATAAAGTCTACGGGAATGAAGCGACTCGTTTCCGAAAAACATGCGTGGCAGACAGACAGGGCGGCTCCTAACTCTCTCTCTCTCTTTCTCTAGTTCATTGTTTTGATAAGTACCGTAAAAAAGAGAGGAAGGTTCGACATGAAAGTTGATAGCGAGCTGTGTTACTTATCTTCCTTTTCTGCATCGCCGGAGACAATTTCCAGACAAGAGGAAAACCTGAGCTGGTGTAATTGTTCAGGAAGAAATACTGAGGCAGATGTAGGAGGAAGAGAACGAGGAAGATGGATGTGGAGGCGGAGGCAGGGGTAGATGGATGTGGAGGAGGAGGAAGATATGTGAAGATGGGCAATTAGAAGATATAAGATGAGATGCTGAGGAGGAGGAGGAGGAGGAGGAAGAGGAGGAGGAATATTCACGCAGAGAACGGAGAGAACACTGAGCTGGTATAATGATTCAAAGAGAAATATTGAGGCAGACGCAGGTGGAGGAAAAAGAGGAAGACGGATGTGGAGGAAGAGGAAGATGGAGGAGGAGCAAGATACGTGGAGAAGGGCAATTAGTAAGAGGAAGAAGAGGGGTTGCTAAGATGGAAGAGGAGGAGGAGGAGGAGGACAAGGAGGAGGAGGAGGACAAGGAGGAGGAGGAGGAGGAGGACAAGGAGGAGGAGGAGGAGGAGGACATGGAGGAGGAGGAGGACGAGGAGGAGGAGGACAAGGAGGAGGAGGAGGAGGAGGACAAGGAGGAGGAGGAGGACGAGGAGGAGGAGGAGGAAATACAGAGCTTGACAATTAGACCAAAAAGGAAGAAGGGGAAGGAAGAGGAAAATATGCAGCCACAAGAGAGGAACAAGACGAGGAGGAAGAAGAGAAGGAGAAAGAGATGGAAGATAAGAGGAGGAGAAAGAGGGAGAGGAAGACCGCCAATTAAAAAGAAGAGGAAGAAAGAGGAGGGAAAAGAGGAAGGAAGAGGAGGGAAAAGAGGAAGGAAGAGGAGGGAAAAGAGGAAGAAAGAGGAGGGAAAAGAGGAAGGAAGAGGGCATTTAGGAGGAGGAGGAAAAAGACAGATGGAGAGAAAGAGCAGAGGGAGTTGAGGAATTAGGAGGAAGAGGAAGTACACGTATGAAAAGGGAGAAAACAGAGGAGGAGGAGGCGAAACAGGAAGAAGGAAACGAGCAATTTAGGAGGAAGAGGAAGAAGATGGATGCGGAAGATCAAACGGAACAGATACACAAAGACGGAAGAGGAGCAGAAGAAGTACAGTTTATCGAGAACAGCCACGTTAATTTCACCTGCAAGACTTAAGATGCTCAATGTCTTAAGGATTAATTTCTTAAGATGTTAAATGTACCTATCCTGTAATACCCATGGATTTGTAACAGATCTCGCACGGGAACAGGTATGACCCCAGCCATACCAGCTATGCGTCTCTCTCTCTCTCTCTCTCTCTCTCTCTCTCTCTCTCTCACACACACACACACACACACACACACACAATCCTTAACACCTCTTGATAAACGATTTACTTTTGGATATGGCTGGTTTATGTTCTTTTGTGGGTTTTTTATGCAAAGTATGGCGATGGTGGAAGGATTAGGTGACACAGAATTGGAGAGTCAGATATAATAAGCAAAATAAATCGCTTAGGGAAAGGTGTCAGGGAACCATGGTTTAATAGAGAGAGAGAGAGAGAGAGAGAGAGAGAGAGAGAGAGAAACTAAACCGGGATCTCGCAAGCCCGTTTTATGTTATTTCAGCGATGGGAACACCTGTCTTCTCACTCCCAATAATTAGCCTACCTGACAGTTACACCTGATTAACTGAGACCCAGTGATCACCTGGACATGCGTGCTCCTTCGTTACGGTGAGATTTTATATTTTTAAGAGGGTCCAAAGGTGAAAGGTAAATGGAAAAGTATCTCAGTACTCGCGGAAACAAAAGATATATTAGTTTTTTCCATTTTTATTTTTTTTGTGATACGTTTATTGAAAATTTTAAATGTTATCCCGACCTTAGAGGAGTTAATTGCAAAGTTCAAAGTCCTCTCTCTCTCTCTCTCTCTCTCTCTCTCTCTCTCTCTCTCTCTCTCAGCATTTGTCAGCACTCAGCCAGCGTGTCAGCAGTGTGTTCAGCTTTAGTAGGGAACGCTGAATTAAGTGCTGACTGCTGTGTTATTTTAGTCAGAGTCTTTTGAAGTGGGGAGAGTCGCAGTACAATGGAATATTTATCATGCTGTTGTTATTGCATTCCGATACCTGACTACACACACACACACACACACACACACACACACACACACACACACACACACACACACGCACGCACGCACGCACGCACGCACACACACACACACACACACACACACACACACACACACACACACACACACACACACACACACACAGGAAATAACCAACACAGGAAAGATAAATGAAAAAGCAGAGGAGGCAAAATATCAGGCGTATAATTGATCTCAACTCTAAATTATTTTCCACGCTCAAAGTTCAACGCTGCTTCAAAAATCAACGCTACCTCTGGCTCTCTATGCCCTTTGAACACTCTAATGAAGAAGATAGAGCTTTAATTAGCTTTTTATTTACTACGGCGTCTCGTAAATTGAATAAAAGCGTTTGGAAGTTGTAAAGATAAACAAGATCACATTTATAGTAGAACTGTATCCACTCTCAAAATTCTTTACGGCTCTATATGCACTTTCACCATGTTAATTCTCTAAATTGGCCCTCTACACACACACACACACACACACACACACACACACACACACACACACACACACACGATCTCTCTTACTTGCACGCAGTCATAACCCATCTAATAACTCCCTTTGTCCACACACACTAACTCACACTCACTCACTTCCAGCACTGCAGTCCCATTTCCTCTCTCTCTCTCTCTCTCTCTCTCTCTCTCTCTAGCACTTCACAACTCCTCCTGCCAAAGTGAGTTAGGAGAAATATAAGGCTGAGATTGAACACCACCACTGAGAGAGAGAGAGAGAGAGAGAGAGAGAGAGAGAGAGAGAGAAATAATGCGCCAGCTGAGGTCACATATTATTCTACATTGGATTTCCCTCTATCGATGTGGAAATTTTTAACCAGGTTACTTTTCTAAATCAATGCAAACCAGAATTTTCCCCTATTTTTGCAGGTTCATATATATCAAGCTTAACCCTTTGATGGTCAGGACAACTCTGGGATTGAACTGGTGCTGACTCGAGGCGATTATAGTAGGCAGAGTCAGCATAAGGGCATGCGAGTGTTAATGTTGCCTAAGTTAATTCTCAAACTCTAAACTCTGTAACAGCTCTATAATTCTCCCAGCTAACCCCACGCATATTTTTTTCCCAGTCGAGTTCACACATACACGACTCACATTAACACCATAATGGATTTCACGTAATGTGTGGTAGGTGGGGGCGTCCATCATCCACCCACTTAGTGTAGTGATACTCTGTTTGTAGGATATCTCTACACTGAGTGGCAAGCCAAATGATTTCCTGTAAACAAGGAAAGCATTTACAACGCTGGGTGGTAACCTTATAACCAACCAATACGTGTTCCCCACGTGACACAAGTGGGTTGGCGGAGGGTTAGTGCCCCTCCCTGGAAAACAACTAACTAAAAATACGAACAATAAGCATTGGACCAGGACTGACCAAAAGGTGACGACTAAGGACCGAGCACAGGACACGATACGGATGGCGACTTGGTATGTAAGGGGTGCACAGGATGAGGTGAAAGAGAGAGAGAGAGATTGTCCAGGTGCTTGAGGGTGCGAAAGTGGATGTATGTGGATTAACTGAAACTAAATGGCGAGGTGAGAGTGTGAGAGAATGAGAGTATGGATGCGGTATATGTGCAGGAGTAGGTGAGAATGAGAGGGCAAAAGATGGAGTGTGTATTGTTGTGAGTAACAGATGGAAGGAGAATATAAGAGTATGGATCAGTTGGCTCTAGGATTGTGTGGGTAAAAGTGAAAGTTGGACTACAAATGTGGGCGATTGTGTGCGTGTATGCACCAACACAAGATCATGCAAGCACAGTGAGAGAAGAGTTCTGGACAGATGTGGATGCGTGCATGGAAAAGTTTGAAAAGAATGAGAGAGTGTTTTTGATTGGTGATATGAATGGAAAAGTAGGGAATGTGAAGATGGATAGAGTAGTTGGTGAGTGGGGTGTGCCTGCAGAGATGGATGAGAATGGCAGTGCTTTTGTGGACATTTGTGCCGGGAGGGCGTTGGTGATAGCTAATACCCTCTTCAGGCACAAAATGATCCACAGGTATACATGGCGAGTGGTGAGAAAGGTGGGTGGTAAACTGAATGAATGGAAGGCAATAATTGAGTATGTGTGTGTGGATGAAAGGATGAGAAGGTGTGTAATGGATGCAGAGCATATAGAGGTTGGGGGAGTGGACTTTCTGACTACCACTTAGTGGTGGTCAGAACTGAAGTCCAAATAAAATGGAGAAATAGAAGAAGCGAAGGACAGGAGGAAGTAGTACATACAAGGAGAGTGGAAAGGTTACAAGAGGATGGAAAAAAGGCAGAATATAAGAAGGAAGTGGAGGAGCGATTGGGTAAATATAGACTGGAGCAGATGGGGGACGTGGAAGGTGTGTGCAAGATATTCACAGAAAAAATCTGTGCAGCATATTAGGTGGTGTGTGGGGTGAAGAGAAGACGAAAGGGGATGCAGGGAACAGCATGGTGGAATGAAGAAGTGAGACAGGCTGTGGCACAAAAGAAGAAAGCATATAGTGACTGGATGAGAAACAGAGGCGTGGAAGAAATTGAGAGACGGAAGAGAGAATTATATGTAGAGGGGAGGAGAGAGGTGAAAAGATTAGTAAGAGAGAGTAAGAAGAGAGTGGATGAGGAATTTGGAAGGAACTTGAGTGTAAAGTGGAGGGAATGTAAGAATATGTTCTGGAAAGAGGTAAAGAAAGTTAGACAGAGAGCCAAAGAAGTTAGCTGGGGATAAATATGGTATATTACTAGTGGAGAAGAGAGAAAAAGTGAGCAGATGGAGAGAACACTTTAAGGAATTGTTGAACATAGGTAATGAAAGTATAAGTGGCTGGGGAATGGCTGGGAGAAGGAGGGATGTGAGAAGAGAGGAAGAAATCAGTAGGATGGAAGTTGTGGAAGCAATGAAGAAAGTTAAAATGGGGAAAGCCCCAGGAATTGATGGAGTGTGTGGTGAAATGCTGAAGCATGGGGGAGAGATAGTAGTAGAATGGATGTGGAAGATGTGCAGATTGGCCTGGGAGGAAGGTCGAGTCCCGGAGGATTGGAAGTCAGGAATAATTATTCCCCTGTACAAAGGAAAAGGGGAAAAAGAAGTGTGTGATAATCATAGAGGCATTTGTCTTCTTAGTGTAATAGGAAAAGTATATGGTAGGATGCTTATTGACAGAGTTAAGGAAATAACAGAGGAATTAGTTGGAGAAGAACAGGGAGGTTTTAGGAAGGGAAAAGGTTGTGTGGATCAGATATTCATTCTTAGATCTTTGGTGGAAAAGTTTCTAGAGAAGGGAAAGAAGTTGTATGCGGCCTTCATGGATTGGAGAAAGCATATGACAGGGTGAACAGACAAGGATTGTGGAAAGTACGAAGAGTACATGGAGTAGATGGAAAGTTGTTGAAT
>NC_137069.1:5619198-5699198 GCF_032717465.1 Coenobita brevimanus | reverse complement strand
AGAGAGAGAGATTGTTCAGGTGCTTGAGGATGCAAAAGTGGATATATGTGGATTGACTGAAACTAAATGGGAAGGTGAAAGGGTGAGAGAATGGGAATATGGTGTAGGTATATGTGCGGGAGTCAATGAAAATGAGAGGGCAAGAGAGGGAGTATGTTTGATGATAAGCAAGAAGTGGAAGGAGAATATAAGACAGTATTAAAACAGTGGGTGCAAGGATTGTACGGGTGAGGATGAAAGTAGTATACAAGCGTGGGTGATTGTATGTGTGTATGCCCCGACAGAGGATCGAGTGGCAAGAGTGAAAGATGAGTTTTGGGCGAGTGTAGAAGCGTGTATGGACAAGTTTGAGAGGAGCGAGAGAGTGCTGTTGATTGGAGACATGAATGGCAAAGTTGGGAATGTACGAGTGGATGGAGTGGTTGGTCAGTGGGGTGTGCCAGCTGACGTAGATGGGAATGGAAGTGCTTTGGTGGACATCTGTGCTTGTAAGGGGTTGGCAATAGCCAACACCTACTTTCGGCATAAGATGATCCACCGGTATACATGGAGAGTAATGAGGAGGATGGATGGTGAACTTGTTGAACGAAAGGCAATGATAGACTACGTGTGTGTGGATGAGCAAATGAGAAGACAAGTGTTGGATGCAAGAGTGTGGAGAGGGTGGGGGAATGGAGTCTCGGACCATCACTTAGTGATGGCCAAGGTAGAGCTGCAAAGAAAGTGGTTGAGGAGACGAAGGGGGAGACAGGAGGAAGCAACTCCTGTGAGAAGAGTGGAGAAATTGCAAGATAGTGAGAAAATGACAGAGTATAAGAGCATAGTGGAAGAAAGACTGGGAAGGTATGAGCTAGAGCAGATGGAAGGGGTGGAAGACGTATGTAAGATATTCACGGAAGAGATAGGCGCAGCGTGTAGGCGGTTTGTGGAGTGAGGAGGAGATGCAAGGGTGTGCAAGGGACAGCATGGTGGAATGATGAGGTGAAACGAGCTGTGGAACAAAAGAAGAAGGCATATAGTGAATGGTTAGCGAGTAGAGGTAGGGGAGAAGATGAGAGAGAGAAGAGAGACGTATATGTGAGCAGGAGAAGGGAGGTTAAGAGAATGGTGAAGGAGAGTAAGATGAAAGTGGATGAGGAGTTTGGGAGGAATCTGAGTGTGAAATGGAGGGAGAGTAGGAAATTGTTTTGGAAGGAGGTAAAGAAAGTAAGGCAGTGTGACAGGGGAAATAGTAGGGGAGTGAAAGATAGGAATAATAGATTGTTGGTGGAGAAGAGAGAGAAACTTAGGAGATGGAAGGAGCACTTTGAGGATTTGTTGAATGTGGAGAGTGAGAGTAGTGCGAGTATAAGTGGTTGGGGACTGGCTGGGAGAAGAAGAGATGAGAGGAGGGAGGAAGAGATCAGTAGGGAGGAAGTAGTGGAAGCGATGAAGATTATTAAGTTGGGAAAGGCCCCAGGAATTGATGGAGTGTGTGGTGAAATGCTTAGGTATGGGGTGAGATTGTTGTGGAGTGGATATGGAAGTTGTGTAGATTGGTTTGGGAAGAGGGAAGGGTTCCAGAGGACTGGAAATCAGGTATAATTGTTCCTTTATACAAAGGAAAAGGAGAGAGAGAAGTATGTGGTAACCATAGGGGTATTTGCCTACTTAGTGTGACTGGTAAAATATATGGTAGAATACTCATTGATAGGGTTAGGCATATGACAGAGGAGCTAGTTGGAGAAGAACAAGGGGGATTTAGGAAGGGAAAAGGGTGTGTAGATCAGATATTTGTTCTAAGATGTTTAGTGGAGAAGTATCTAGAGAAGGGAAGGAAAGTGTATGCTGCCTTCATGGACTTGGAGAAAGCTTATGACAGAACAGATAGGTAAGATATGTGGAAGGTATTAAGAATATATGGAGTGGAGGGGAAATTGTTGAGTGCTGTGAAGAGTATGTACGAGGGAGCTAGAGTTACGGTGCGAGTGGATGGTGAACTGAGTGAGTTCTTTGATCTCAATATGGGACTGAAACAGGGTTGTGTGATGTCTCCATGGCTGTTTAATATATACATGGATGGGGTTGTAAAAGAAGTGCAGGGTAGGGCAGTGGATGTGGGGATGACTCTAATGAATGAGGGTGAGATTTGGAAGCTTCCGGTGTTGCTGTTTGCTGATGATACAGTACTGTTGAGTGAAGATGAATGGGAGTTGCAAGGTTTGGTGAATGAATTTGTGGCAGTGTGTAGGAGGAGGAATCTGAAAGTTAATGTAAACAAAAGTAAAGTTATGGTGTTTGAGAGGAATGAAGTCACAGAGTGTGCAGTGAGGTTGGATGGTGAGGATATGGAGAATGTGAGTGCATTCAAGTACTTGGGTAGTGTGATGAGTAAGGATGGAACTTTGGGGGATGAAGTGCGTGTGTCATAAAATGACTAAATGTCATAAAAGACTTTGTGGTTCCTTTGTGGTTGAGTTATATATATATATATATATATATATATATATATATATATATATATTAGACTTGTAGACGAACGGTTTTTATATCTTGGAGTAGCTTCCCATTTGTCATGTAGTGACAGGAGAGGTAAAGAATAGTATGGGACTATTTTTATTTGTCTTGGAAATATTAACAAGTCTCTCACACAGAGCGGAGTATAGAGTCCGCTAGCTATCTCTCTGTCTCGCTCTGGCTCCCTCTCTCTCTCTCTCTCAATTTGCTAAGCCCTTTCTTTTTCTGACCTGCCTGTTCTAAGGCTTGTCTCCTTCTGAGCTCTTTTTCCTAAATTCTGGTGTAGCAGGGGTGTGTCACGTGTGTTCCTTGTGAGTGGAAAGTTCTAGCAGCCTGTGTGTGAGTATGTGTGTATATGTGTGTATGGTCACTAGGTCTTTGTTCACGGTTGGACTGCTGACAACTAACTGCATCATCTCCTTACTGGCAACTTCGTAATCTGTCGTCAGCTTTTCCTCAGTGTAACTTGCAAGCTCATTTCCTTTTCCCAGGCTCGCACAGGGCTGTCTATCTATCTATTTATCTATCTATCTATTATGATTTGTAATTATAATACATTGCTCGGTCACGCGAAAATGGCGTACCATCGACAGTTAATAGTCCTAACATATTAATACACATTATATATACATTATGATGAACTTATAAGCTAATTAAGTGAAATACATAATATTGTAAAAGTAACATAATTGTATGAATATTGTATACATATATTATTCATAGTAAATAGTGATTATTCAGTAATATTACATTTTAAACAAGTTGTATACATATTTGAATAAATGCATTAAAGTAAATTATTTAACTGTAATACAGTATGTACTTGGGTTATTATAGTGAAATGCATACATGCAAGAATAAAAAATAGTTTAAAATTAAGATTATGGTAAGAGTTATTAATATTTCATTTAAAGATAATGGTACTGGTCTGCCATATATGGGTCATTCTTCTTTGTATTTATATATATATATATATATATATATATATATATATATATATATAATTAATACTCTATACAAAATATATACACTTCATTCAGGGTGGTTAACTGTGATGTTATCTCTCCCCCCACTAAATAATGACTCCAAATTAGCAATTCTTGCATGCATTCTGTGCATTGCGAACAGCAGTACTGCAACTACAATGCAGACGATTATAAAGACAGTAGGTGCTGGGCTATACACATAATATGGGTTGAACATACTCAAACTCAAATCTTCCCAGGGCTTCATTGTTTCATTGATCAGCTGCATAGTTTCAAACTTAGGTGAAGTCAGCTTAATACTTGTGCTCATGTTTAAGTTCATATCAGGCAGTGGGTGGAAATGTTTGTGTGTATGATTGAGAATGGCGTAGTGATTGATGGTGGATAAAGTAGACATGGCTGGTGTAAATACCGCACAGTAGTCTGGTGCTATGTATAATCCTGATGCTGATGTATGAGATGGTGGTATATCTGGACAGACTATGTAAACTGATGTGTTATGAGGGAAATAAAAAAACTGTGAGTATCCAATGCGTTGATGGTGTACAAGTTTATCTGGAGCAAAAGTGAAGTTGCAATGATGATGAATATTGTCATTTCTGATGATAGCCATTTCACAAGGGACTGTATCAGTAGGCTGAAACGTGAAAATGTACGCAGGACAAAGATGAACAGCATGTAAGGATGTGCGGCACTTTCGTTCAATCGTTGACACACTTGCGAAAGTGACAGTGTCCCGTCTCTTGGAGACCATGATGAGTTCAGTGTCTGTGTTGATGTTGATGATGACCAAAGTGTTGTTATTTCTATAGGGGAAGGGGTGTATTTGGTATACTGTGAACAGGTCTTCAGTGATGAATGGTACATGAACTACCACTGATGTTGGTGTTAGTGTTGCTTCTAAATACGGGTAGTATTGCATAAATTCCCTACTGCGGAACAACGGCTTCAATTTATGTTTATGTATGCCTTGACTAACTATCTGACGTAGCTCATGAACTGGGAGTAAGTCAATTGTGATCTTGCCATCACCAGCATTCGAAATTCCTTGCATAAGTGCCCTGAAACGATCTCTAGTGTTCTCTAATTGTAGTAGAATCGTGTCAGTATGTTCTGTGATGATGAAGAAGTGCTGGAAAAGGGTAACGTTTCCCTCTAATTCATTTATTTTATCTACACTCTCGAGAGCTACGTTTTCTGCTTGTTTCAGATTTTTTCACAATTGTCTTCATTGCTGAGTTCTGTCCTGTGATGAATTTATCTTGGTATGTTAGTACCTGAGCTATCTTATTAAATTTGTTGTTTATTTCTTTAAGGTCATCCTCTGTAGCCAATCCAAAGATGTTCCCAAGAACTGCGCCGCCCAGGTCGAACAAACCGTGCTTTTGGCGAGTACGTGTGATGTTGTTCCTGTCGCTCATTACCTCCGTTCCATAAGATGGGAGATCTTGGATCATGACGAGCATAGTTGACTTCGCCTGTTCTAGTTTCCATTTCGCTAACTTCACCATTTCATTCACTTCCTTGGTGTTATGTGCTTGTGAAACATAATTTCCTATCATGAAGTCCAGAGTTCGCATCGGCGTCGCAAGTCTGTCTAGATAAGTAGGTAAGTCATACAAGTAATCTAGACTTATTTCAGTACTCATGACGTCCTTAACGATTGTAGTTGTGGCCGTTGGAGCTATGAGGCATCCTTGTTGTACTATATGTTTGGGGTCTAAGTGCGCATATCCTCTTGCTATCTATCTATTTATCTATCAATCTATTATGATTTGTAATTATAATACACGTGAAAGGGTACAGCAGGGAAGGAAGGTTGTTGGTACACTGAAAGCAGTGATGAGAAATAGGGAGGTGAGTATGGAAGTTAAGAAGTCACTGCATGACAGTACTGTGATCCCTACCCTGACGTATGGGAGCGAGGCATGAACCTTGCAAGAGGGAAACAAGTCAAGAGTGAGAGCAGTGGAAATGAGTTACTTGAGAGGAGCATGTGGAGTGACGTGGAGGGACAGGTAACGAATGAAGAAGTGAAGGAACGCTGTGGGGTGGATGTGGATGTGGTTGAGAAGATTAGGAGAAATACACTGAGGTGGTTTGGATATGTGAAGAGAATGGAGAATGAAAGACTGACTAAGAGGGTGTATGTAGGTGAGGTGGAGGGAGGGAGAGGGAGAGGTAGACCGAGGATGAGGTGGAGGGATGGAGTTGAGAGGTATATGAGGGAGGGGGTGAGTCGGGAGGAGGGTAGTCAAATGGTGGGTGACAGAGCGACTTGGATGCGTTTTGTCTGCGGCCACCCTTTGCGGGATTAAGGCGTTGGGCTATAGACAGATAGATAGATTATTATTATTATTATTTATTACTCCTAAACTCACCACCTAACCTATCCCACCCACATCCATCTTATGCCACCCATTTCCACCCATTTACCTCCCACCCACATCTACACCCAACCTATTATCACCTCTACAATCACATTTACATCCAACCTCTCCCTCCCACACGTAACCTTAGCCACCCACTCCCACCCAGTCAATTCTCACCCACACCCAACCTCTCCCACCCACACCTAACCTCTGCCACCCACTCCCACCCAGTCCACTCTCACTCATACCCCACCTGTCCCACCCACACCTAACCTCTGCCACCCACTCCCACCCAATCAACTCTCACTCACACCCAACCTGTCCCACCCAAACCTAGCAGAACTCTCACTCACACCCAACCTGTCCCACCCAAACCTAGCCTCTGCTACTCAATTACACCCAGTCAAATCTCACTCACACCCAACCTATCCCACCCAAACCCAACCTCTGCCACCCACTCCCACCCAATCAACTCTCCAATCAATCGATCAACCCATACGATCAGATTAAACTTCTTACTTATTTCCCTCGACCCTCGTACATTTTTTTTGCCAAACACGATCAGACTTCAGATACTTTTCTCTCGCAGCCTTGTGCCGAGATGCGTTCTTTCCTGCAGTACGTTGATGCGGAAATTGAGGGTACGAGCGAGTGACATCAGTGCCATAAGTTGACATCAGTGCCGCAAGTTGACATCAGTGCCGCAAGTTGACATCAGTGCCGCAAGTTGAATCAGTGCCGCAAGTTGACATCGGTGCCACAAGTTGACATCGGTGCCGCAAGTTGACATCAGTGCCGCAAGTTGACATCAGTGCCGCAATTTGACATCGGTGCTGCAAGTTGAATCAGTGCCGCAAGTTGACATCAGTGCCGCAAGTTGACATCAGTGCCGCAAGTTGACATCAGTGCCGCAAGTTGACATCAGTGCCGCAAGTTGACATCAGTGCCGCAAGTTGACATCAGTGCCGCAAGTTGACATCAGCCTCATAAGTCATCATCACCGTCTCAAGTTGATATCAGTGCCGCAAGTTGACATCACGATCATAAGTTATCATCACTGCCGCAAGCTGACATCAGTATAACAGTCGACGTCAAAGTCAGGATCGTTAGGCTGATATTATCCGTGCTTGCTGACATCAGGTTCGCAAGTTGACGTCAGTGCTACAAGATGACTTCAGAATTGCAAACTGACATCACAAGTGACATCTTTACCAAGGCCCAAGGTTGACAAGGCCACAAATTGACATCAGCGCCCCAAGTAACATCTACAGAGACATCAACACCTTCTTTTGACATCAGTGCCGCAAGAGACATGAGCCCCGCAAGTTAAGTTTATACGGACATCAAGACCCTATTTGGACATCAGAGCCGCAGGTGACATTTCCACAGACATCAGCACCGCAAGTGATATCGGTCCCACAGCTTGACATCAGCTCCGCAAGTTGACATCAGGACAGACATCGGGGTGAGTGGCTTAAAGTCGACGTCAATGGCCAGGGCAGTGTGTCCCACGGGTATCGGTGCCCAATACTAGGTTGTGGGGGTGAGGAGAGAGGTGGGGGAGGGGTGTGGGAGGGTGGGGCTGGGGGGAGGGTGGGGGTGGGGTGGGGGAGAAGTTGGGGGACTGGGAAACGGGAGGGGAGAGGAAGTAGTAGTGTGTAGGGGAGTTGAGGTTGGGAGAGAGATATGTGGGGATAAAGAGGGATATGTGGGGATAAAGAGGGATATGTGGGGATAAAGAGAGGGAGATGTGGGGAGAAAGAGTGGGAGATGTGGGGGGGGCAAGAAAGGGAGATGACGTGGAATGAGGGTGGAAATGGGAGGGAGGGAAGAGTGTGAGTGTGGGGAGGAGGGTAGAGTAGGGGCGCTAAAAGGAGTGTGCCATTGGGTTGGGGTGACGTGGGGAATGAACTGGAATGAGGAGTGACAGGGAAGGGATGTGGAGGGGGGATGGATGTGTGTGTGTGGTGGGGAAAACAGTAGAGACGTGTCGGGAGTTTTAGGGATCTGTGAGGGGTGGGGGGGTTGGAGAGGGGGCTAATAGGGGCTTGGAACTGAGAGGAATGTGAGTGTCTAGGGAAACAGAGGTGGAGAGATGAGGCTGAGGCAGGTGGAGGTGGGGTGTCTTAGGGGAAGGGGTGGAAGTATGCGAAAGAGAGATGAGTTAAAGCTTGTTATGTGTGTGAGGTTGTGCTGGGGATATGGTGAATGGGGATAGAGTGAGAAGCTGCTGGGAAGTGTGATGGGGGGAATGAGGTTGGAAAAAGCACGGGAAGAAAGAAGTGTGTGACGGTGTGTGTTGTATTGACGTGAGTGAGGAGTGGTGGGGGGGGGGGATGTGTGGGGAATCTGATAGGTATGTGGGGTTGCATTGTAAACGTAGAGGAAGGAATGGAAGAGAGTAAGATCAAGTTAGGGAGGAAGGAGGAGGGGAGGGAACGGAACTACAGTTGAGGGCAAAAACATCATCCCCTTACAATAAATAAACGAGCCACAGAGCAGTGAAATCTGAAAATTAATGATGCAATCTTTCAAAACTCTGTGTACGTGTTTCAAATTTGTTGTACTGTGAGGAAGAACGATATACATAATTTACAACTGTGCATGGAGGAGGGGAATGGAGAGACGTAGGTAGGGAAGGGTGGTATGTTAGGGAGGGAGGGAGGGAGGGGAAAAGTACAGACGAGAGGGAAAATGATTGAGGAGGGAGTGTGTGAGCTTTGTACTAAACAGAGCCCAGTTCCTGTCTCACTAAAGATGGGCCTGGTGTAGTTTGAAAAGTTAGAGATATAAAAACTTAATTTCTTTCCTGTGTTTCCCCTCCCACCCATTTAACCGAGTGGCGATACCTAGCGAAGTTTATGGGGTGACAGTGAGGTGTGTAGGGGGTTAAAGTATGGGGGAAGTGGTGGGGGGCTAATGTGTGGGGGAAGTTAGTGTGTGGGGGGATCTGCGAGATATCTGGGGTAGTCTGTGAGGAGGATGTGAAGGGAATATAAGGAGAGGAAGAGGAGGATAAGGAGAAGGTGTAAGGGGAAGTGTAAGGGGATTTGAGTGGTGTGTGGTGAATGTGGTAGTGCCAGAAAATGTGTGGGGGGAGGGGTTTGTCTAGGGGTATATGGATGGGTGGTGGAAGGTGTGGGGGTAACAGTGGGGAATACGGGGAATATGTAGGGGAGGAGGGGGGAGTGTATGGAAGGGGAGGTGTTAATGAGGGTAAAGTATGTCTGCGGATATGTCTGTAAAGGTGTGTGTGATCGAGCGTGGGAGATGTATGAGGAACTGGGGAAATATAATGCGTGTGTGTGTGTGTGTGTGTGTGTGTGTGTGTGTGTGTGTGTGTGTGTGTGTGTGTGTGTGTGTGTGTGTGTGTGTGTGTGTGTGTGTGTGTGTGTGTGTGTGTGTGTGTGTGTGTGTGTGAACGAGATCGAGAACGAGCATAACTAAGACGGTCTCGAAAACAAGTCCCCTGAGAGCGTCTTCATGCAGGCTCCCACGATGCCATTGAGTTTTACGGAGGTTCAGTTCAAGTTATAACTCCTGATGAGGGTATTAAAAGTTGCCCTCCTCCCCCCAGATCACCCCAGAGAGTCGACGCGTAAAAGGGCTTCAAACTTGTCTCGAAGCATCTGATTCATGGGACCGTAACACCTCTTCCTTAGCGATTTCGTTGCAAAGATAACCCTCAGCACTCTCTGGCATGCCATTTAGTCTGCCGTTTTAATACCTACACACTGATCACCCCAGAGAGACGAGTCATAAAGAGGCCTCAACCTTGTCTCGACGCATCTAATTCATGGAACCGGAACACCTCTTCTTTGGCGATTTCTTTGCAGTTATAACCCTTACCATTCTCTGTTGTAATTTTTTTTTTAATGCAAGAAATAAGGAACCAAAGAGCCCACAAACCGTTCTTTCCAAGGGGAAAAAAAATACAAAAGAGCCAGATTCAAGATCCTTTCATTTCGAGATGCCTGGACACACTGCGTTTGAAAGACTGGAGATCGTAGGAAGTAGGAAATACAGACAGAGGGAGACAGTCCCAGAATTAGCCTGTTGCATAAATGAAGGACTGGGAGTAATGGTTAACTCTTGCATTAAAGAGCTGGACAGAAAAGTGATGAGAGTTTGTTGCTAGACGGGTGTTACACGCCCGTCGTAGAAGTGGAAAGGTGTAAGCAGACAGTTCAGAGGAGCAGTGACCATTGAAGTAGCGATAGAAAAGAACTAATGATGCAACAGTGCGGCGAAGAGACAGGGGTTGAAGGGAGCTAGTTTATCTACGCTGTCTCTATATCGACATACTGATAGTTTTTGGCCCCCCTTCCCCCAGACAGACGGGTCATACTAAGGCTTCAAACTTGTCTCGAAGCACCTGATTCATGGGACCGTATCCTAGATGATATAGAAGGCTTCGTAACACCTCATCCGTAGCGAATTAGCTGCAAGATGGCGAGCCCTGGAACAAAGCAGCTGTTTCATACCCACACCGCCATTCATCTAGGCCTAATTAATGGTTGAGGTGGTGACGTAGTGGGTAGAGCAGAGTGCTGGGGATAGAGTGAGCGCGGGTTCGATCCAGGCTGTTCAAGGGAGTGAGTGGTTAACTGCTCACTTCCACATAGTCACCTCCACGCGTCATACTTGTAAAAAACACCATAACACAAACTCTGAGTGTGATACCTTTAGCATACCTCAGTAAAGACAGTGGGTCAATCGTCATCGTCGTCACCATCACCATCACCACCACTACCACCATCATCATCATCATCATCATCACGATCATCACCATCATCATCATCATCATCGTCATCGTCATCATCATCATCATCATCATCATCATCATCATCACCATCACCACCACCATCACCACCACCATCACCACCATCATCATCAACACCATCACCACCACCAACAGCATCATCACCACCATCACCATCATCATCATGTGTGTATAGTACGTCATGCTAGTCAGCTGTATAGCAGTTAATAGCACATGTTATTAAAGCAATCGAATGAAAAAATATATATATAAAAAAACAGAAAAGGATGAGAGAAGGAAAAACTACACAGGGTGGTCTGCAAATAGCGCTGCCCTAGAAATCCTGGTGTTTTGTGTTGCGGCAACGGCTTAGTCTGCTGGTGTGGGCGTGGGTGTGGAGGTGGGAGTAAGAAAAAAAATGATAGAGGTGACATTGATAACGTTGACTAAGCCGTCCCCATAACACACGAGAAAGGACCTGGAGAAGTGTAAGAGGAGCTTTATATATGCACCACCCTGTACTGTGTTTATTGCCCATGTTGAGTATGTCAGTGTAGGATTATTAACACACACACACACACACACACACACACAGTATATCAAGGTGTACAAGACACATTTCTCGGCACAAGGAGGAAAAGAAGAGAGTGGAATGAGAATGTGTTTTCAATCAATGGCTCATTTGGCCATATTTCGCGTTCAGATATATCAGTGTGTAAATATACACGTATCTATCTATATATATATATAATATATATACAGAGAGAGAGAGAGAGAGAGGTTTATGCCCTTTGAAAAAATCGTGATACTCCTCCTCCTCTTCCTCCTTCTCCTCCCCCTCCTCATCCTCATCCTCTTCTTTCTTCTTCCTCCCCATCCTCCTCCTCCTCTTCGCTCTCTTCCTCATTGCCTTCCATGTCATTTGTGATCTTGAGGTCAAGGTCACTGATCTTGTGCATGTCACCTTAGGTCATCACAGTCTATACGTTCACCAAGTTTGGTTGCTCTGGCTTTAATCCTTCACAGATAATTAGGTGACATTCGGAACAGCCCGATAAGTCCCAGTTTTTGACCCACGGGATCTCTGGGAATAATCAACCGACTGGAACCATAACTCTTTCCGCACTGCGTCCGCCTTAAGGTTATATTGTAGTCAATTTTCAGCTTCCTAGCTTAAGTAGTTCTTGAGATAGCGTGGCTGACTCATTTTTGTGTTTACTATAATATCCAGAGATCCGGTTGACGGATTGCCACCATGTTTGGGTAAATGATGAGCACAACTCTCTAAGTTGACCAAGTTTGAAGGTCTATCTATCTATCTATCTATTGCCAGACGCCTCAATCCCGTTTGGGGTGGCCACAAACAAATCGCCTCCAAGTCGCCCTGTCCCCCGCCATCTCACTGCCCTGCTCCCAACTCACACCCCCCTCTCTCATATACCTCTCCACCCCATCCCTCCATCTCATCCTCGGCCTCCCCTCCCTCTTCCCCCTCCACCTCACTCACATACACTCTCTTCGTCAGTCTTTTCACCCTCCATCCTCTCCACATGGCCAAACCACCTCAGTGTGTTCCTCATAACGCTTCCTATCACATCCACACAACAACGCTCCTTTATATCCTCATTCGTCAGCCTGTCTCTCCATGTGACTCCACAGGCTCCTCTTAATAAGTCATTTCCACTGCTCTCACTCTTGACTTGTGTTTGAAGGTGCTAGGCCAAATAGCCTTTGAATCGTCGCAATTTTAAAATAAGTAATAATAATAATAATAATAATAATAATAATAATAATAATATTGACAAAAACAACAAAACTTCCCACAGGAATGTGGGAAGTTTTAATAACAAAATCGCACGATCAAGAGAGGAAAACGACAAGGTAAGATGTGTTTATACCGCTCTGAAAAACCGTGATCCCCCTCCTTGTCTTTCGTCTATGCTCTTTGCATCCCAGCGAATCAAATTTACAAACCCTCTACTTTTAGGATTGTTTGCATATAAGTTTGTCTTTCCTCCTGGAAACACTAAATTCTCCTAAATCAAACGAGTGAATAATCAAGTGAAAAAACATGGAAGTAAAGAAATGGGTCTCTGAGAATAGCTACCTGTTGTGGAGACTCGTTTCTCGTTCTTTGTAAATACCCTCCCGACGTCAACAGCGAAAATGCAACGATCGGCACAATTTCACAGAAAGCCGCACCACCTGCCACCCGAAACGCCCTCTCTGCCTCCCACTTGGCGGCGAAAAACGCGAGATATTTCACATAAATTGTGACATGATTGCGCGTCACTGCCGGGCCGTGGCGTGCACGATAATGCAACAACTTTACATAAACACAGCCTGGATTCCCCCTCTTCCCCTGCCCCCTCCTTCTCCTCCTTGCGCTGTCTTGGGATTCTGTTCGCATCTTCCGTCTGTCTGAATTCCTCTGACTTCTTCCCTGTCTGCTTCCCTCCGTCCGTCACCTCTGTTTGTCTGTCTTCTCCATCCGACCTTTGCCTCTGTCCGTCCGTTTGTTCTCTGTCTGCTCGTCTCTTCCATCCATCTCTTCCGTCTGTCTGTTTCCCCTGTCTGTCTATGTCCATCTGCCCACTTCGCCCTCTGCCTCCTCTGTTCCCTCCATCTATCTAGCTGTCTCCGTTTATCTGTCCGTCTGTCCGTCCACTTCCTCCGTCCGTCAGATATCGTCATCCATATTCTGTCTCTTCTGTCTTCGTCCATCTGTCTATCTCCCCCTTATGTCAGCCAGTCTCTTCTGTCCGCTCCATCCGTCTGTCTCTTCACCGTCCGTTCCTTTTCCCGCCTCTCCCGTCCGTTCCGTCCGTGTCTGTTTCTCCCATCTGTACGAGTGTCTGTCTCCTCAGCCTGTCTGTTTTATAAGTGCGTTTGTCCGTCCTCTTGATTCTTCTCAATTAATCTCTTCTGTCCCCTTCGTCCGTCCCCTTTCCCCTCCTTCCGTTTGCCCGTCACTTCTGTCCAGTCTGTCTCTTTATCTGTCCGTCCACATCCATCCATCCTTCCTTTCCAGCCCGAACAAAACAAAAGTAGAATTTCCTCTTCCCAGCCAAAGGTCTGCCAAGGCAACTCTGTCAGGTTAGGCCCAGCAAAGCAAGGATATATATGTTCAGCAGTTGTGGTAGGTCTGTAGGTTTACCCCAGTCTTTTGCTCTTATCTACTCCAAGGCAGCACATCCTATACTCTTTTCACCTTAACCTGGCCTAGAGTTTTGTCCTTCTGTTGTTTATTTCAAGTAGCTGAGAGGCGAGGACAGACAGTACTACGTCTCTGCATCTCATCTCTAGCATTTCTTCGTGACCAGAATCCATTGTAATGCTAATCTACTGCTACAACTCAGTGTTCAAGACAGACAGTTGACAAGCTTAGGCCAAGTTAGAGTAAAAAGAGTACAGTCAAAGCCATATATAGCCTTTTTTATCATACAATTAGTAGGAAGAGAAAGAAGAGGGTGTATAAAAAAAAAAAAACTCTAGTGAGGTGAAGAAGAAAAATTGTTAGTGTACAGGTGTATGGTGTGGGTTATTATTTTTATTATTATTATTATTATTATTATTATTATTGTTATTATTATTATTTCACTCATCTTAAATGTTAGGACCAACTGCCTAGCCCCGGGCTCCTACGCCCCTCATGGGGCAACGTAGGATTGGATGATGGATGAATGAATGGATTATTATTACTACAGTAGTAGTAGTAGTAGTAGTAGTAGTACTTTTTGGTTAACTCAATCGGTTTACCTCTAGGGCACCTTTTTCATACTGTATATACCCCCGGAGAGCTGGAGATGTTTTTTTGAGCCTAACTAGACGATTTTCACTCAGTCATATAAACTTCCACGAGTATAGGCCTATGTTATTGTCTCTCTCATTAAATTCCACTCAGAGCCATGTGTAAGCTGTCTTTACTTAATCACCCCCAGATGATTTTCCTCAGCTGCATGATAACTCCAGGGTCCAGAAGCAAAAACAGTAGCGCGTCTTTGATTGTTGATGTGAGGATCTGAAATACATAGTTAAGTGCTCTTAGCGGGTTAGCTTTAAAACGTGCATGAATCGTGTACCTCTCTCTCTCTCTCTCTCTCTCTGTTCCAGCGATGAGACCCATGCGAAGTTAAGATTGAGTTGGCTGAACGAGTTTATTATTTCTTTATTACACACAGGACTTCACCGCCGGAACAGAGAGAGAGAGAGAGAGAGAGAGAGAGAGAGAGGGAGGGGGTACACGATTCCTGCAGGTTTTAAAGCTAACCCACTAAGAGCACTTAACCATGTATTCCAGATCCTCACATTAACAAACACGCGCTGCTGTTCTTGCTCTTGGACCCGGGAGTTATCATGCAGTTGAGGAAAATCGTCTGGGGGTGATTACATAAAGACAGCTTACACATGGCTCTGAGTGGAATTTACTGATAGAGACAACAACATAGGCCTATACTCGTGGAAGTTTATATGACTGAAATCGTCTAGTTAGGCTCAAAAAAAAAAAAAAAAAAATCCAGCTCTCCAGGGGTATATATGAAAAAGGTGCCCCAGAGATAAACCGATTGACTTAACCAAAAAGTACTACTACTATTACTGCTACTACTGCTGCTACTACTACTACTACTACTACTACTGTACCTGGTTCTACAGGTGCCCATTTTTTTTTTTTTTTTTTTTTTTTTTTATGTGTCCGACTCTGGGCAAAGGCTTCAAGGCCTATATCTCGGGGGCAGTAGCCTATCCCAAGGCCCAGTAGTCCTCCTACACCTCCACATGTCACCACTTCGGCACAAACACCCACCGTCCATATTAAATACATGCTAGGCTGTCTCATACAGGACTGGTGTATTGGTATTAGCGGGGGTATTTTTACGACATGTCGGCGGGTCATCTGGTAGATCAGGAAAGTCTGCTTTTTATGAAATTCAAATCCTTAAACTGTTCCCTGCCCCAGCCGGGATTCGAACCTGCGTCCATACTGCAGGCCGCCTCTCTACCGATTCAGCCACCGCAATTTTTCTTTAATGATTTTTTCCAAGTTATAGCAATATTCTGGTAACTTTTGCAAAAACAAGGAAAGAAGGAAGAAAATGAAGACTTGTTGTGCGCTGAAATACTACCACTATCACTACTACTACTACTTCAACCCTGCATCCTTACACTAGCATGAGATGGGAGAGAACCAGATACAGAAAAACTTATGTATCAATGTAAGAAATCTATTTTGCAATTCTGTGCCTGGTTCTTCAGGAGCCTAGGTACATTAAGCAGTTTTTTAATAACAATTTTTTTCCAAGTCAGCAATATTCTGGTAACTTTTGCCAAAACAAGGACAGAAGGAAGAGACTGAAGGACTGCTATTAGTTGAAGTCTGGGGGAGGGACACGAATCTGAAGAGGCGAGTTATTGCTTTTACTCTGTCTACTAATAATGATTATATTTATCTTTATCTATAGCCAAACGTTATACCAGAAAGGATGGCCAGAAACGTAGCCATAGCATCTAAGTCATTCTGTTAGGCTGCTCTCCCCTCTACATCACACAATCCTCTTTCATATAACTCTCCACCCCATCCCTTCATCTCATCCTCAAAGAGAGATCTCAGAGTGGGGTAAGAACTCTCCATTTACCTCTTCTGTTCAATAAAAGAGAGAGAGAGAGAGAGAGAGAGAGAGAGAGAGAGAGAGAGAGAGAGAGAGAGAGAACTGACATATTTTACTTATTCAGTTAAATCTATCATCATCATCATCTTCATCATCATCATCACAAACAGCCTCAGATTAATGGAATAATGGGTACAACAGGACAAAGGTAATGGCAGAGAGAAAGGAACAGCGGGCTACTTCGATACAAGGGCAGCGGCGGTAGCAGCGGCAGCAGCAGCAGCAGTAGTAGTAGTAGTAACAAGACGCCTTTTGTCACTGTTACCACCAGAATATTCTATTGAGAGAGAGAGAGAGAGAGAGAGAGAGAGAGAGAGAGAGAGAGAGAGAGAGAGAGAGTACTGACTTTATTTGTGGATCTTAATTGCTTTACTATCTTGCTTTATTTAACCAGGTGTGTTATTAATACTGCAAATGACACAAACACCTGCACTTCCTCTTACCCAAAATAAAGCTCAGGTGTAGAGAATTGTTTGGCTTTAATTAACTTTATTTCTAGACTTTAACTTCTCCACTATCTTGTTTTACTTTACTTCTTGCTGTAACTAGACAGTTTATTAATAATGTAAAAAAGGCACACTAAAACACCTGCACGTCCAGCTAACAAAGATAATGCTTAGCCATGGATTTTGTTGCTTTATTTTACCTTATTTTTGAACCTTAACATCTTTATTTACTGCTTTATTTCTCTCTACACCAGACGCTTTCTATCGGTGGTACAAATTAGACGCCTCCAAATAGTTCCACCTCCATCAGGCTACTTTTGAAGTTGGCTATTGTTGCTCTCTCTCTCTCTCTCTCTCTCTCTCCCTCTCTCTCTCTCTCTCTCTCTCTCTCTCTAACCTAATTAAAGTCTCCTGGTGACAAAAAGACCGACTCAAAAAAAATAAAGACCGAACAATGAAAGGATGCTACAAAAGAGACGCACTAAAACGCCCACATGTCCGATGTGTGGAAAGTAAAGTTACAGAACTGGACAATAAAGTTTGTTAAAGAATTGTCTGGCCGTATTTCCCAGCCCCTAACTTCCCAGATTCGTGTTCTGGGTAGGAATACGCCTAGTATTTCTAAGCAACGCGTGTGTTCTAACCTAACTCCTTAACCCCTTTGAGCACAGGTGATGGCCAGGTGTGGTCAGATTGGAGGGTTGATTGGACTACTAACCAATGCAATGCACTCCTCCTTACCCCATAGCTAAAGTAAGTAGAATTTCATGCACTCAGGACTCCCTATGCAGCTTGTGTGAGTGGGCCAGTTCCCTCATGTGAAAAAGAAGTGACGGGTAATACTGGCAATATGTTAAGTCTTTTGAAGAGTAAATTTAATGTTCTCTGAATTAAGGAAGATTGTCTGGAGTTACCCTTAAGGTTTGTTTGGTTTAGGTATCTATAGAACTCTCTCTCTCTCTCTCTCTCTCTCTCTCTCTCTCTCTCTCTCTCTCTCTCTCTCAGCTTCACGTTTCAGACAACAAATCTCACTTATTTCAACATTTTCTCCACTTACTCGCTCCCTAATTCCCACATCATATTTTCAGTCAGACAGTAACATATTCCCTAACACACACACACACACACACACACACACACACACACACACACACACACACACACACACACACACACACACACACACACACACACACACACACACACACACACGCACACACACACAAGCCTCCCAATCCCCCACACACCCATCCTCACCCACTCCATCCTCACCCACTCCATCCCAAATCCACTCTCTTTCACCTCTACAACCCCTCCCCAACCCCAGCCACGCACACCACCACCACCACCACTACCACTCCCTCACCACCACCACCACACGGGCAGATGCTTTATTAAACTACTGATGAAAATTGACATGTTTAACCCACTAATTGTCTCCGAACGTGATTCTTTTCGGTCCAGTTTGGTTGATTTTATTTCTCTCTCTCTCGCCTCTGTCCTCTCTCGGCTCTCTCGTTTTCTTCACCGAGATGATTTATCTGTTTAGAGATTACTGTTTGTTTATATTTCATTGGCTGTTTACTTTTCACTGGTTGTTTATATTCTGTTCTTGCTGCCGCCACACCTGCTTAAATTTTTTCCCAACCTTGATGTGTGTCTATATTTATCTCCCGCCTTTAGAAGGCGGAGCGATAATGTTTTTGCCCGCCTCGGTGTGTGTGTGTGTGTGTGTGTGTGTGTGTGTGTGTGTGTGTGTGTGTGTGTGTGTGTGTGTGTGTGTGTGTGTGTGTGTGTGTGTGTGTGTGTGTGTGTGTGTGTATCCGTTCCCACTATATCTCATGAACGGCTTGAGCTATAATCGTGAAACCTTTAGGGTATCAAGATATGGCCAAAATCTTGGACGAGTTCGAAAATGGGCACTCGGGGTCAAGGTCAAGGTCACCATAATGGCTGCCAAAGGACAAGTAGTTTTTATCGCCCGCCTTTAGCACCATTATATCTCATGAACGGCCTAAGCTACCAACATGAAACCTTCAGGGTGTCAAGATATGGCCTAAATCCTGGACTTGGAGATTAGCATTTGGCACTAAAGTAAATAATAATTAAACAGCACCAGGTGATTTCGTTCAGCTAAGGTAAACCCCACCAATCAAACGCTTCAAATGTCCTCTGTTATCTCGAGTAACATTATTTTTTTTTTTTTTTGTCTTGTTAATGGTATAAGTATTTTGCATATATCCTACGTATTGACAGACAGACAGACAGATAGACAATTGGACATCATGCGTATTGACAGACAAACAATTAGACATAAAAGACAGACAGACAGACAGACAATTGGACATCCTTCGTATAGACAAGACAAACAATTAGACATAAAAGACAGACAGACAGATAAAAGATTGGACATCCTATGTATAGACAGACAGACAATTGGACATAAAAGATAGACAGACAGATAAACGATTGGACATCCTACGTATAGACAGACAGACAAGCAACTGGACATAAAAGAGCCAGAGAGACAGACAATTGGACATCCTACGTACAGATAGACAGATTGACAATCAGACATAAAAGACTGACAGACATATAGACAATTGGACATCCTACATATAGACAAACAGACAATTAGACATTAAAGACAGACAGACATAAAAGAGCAAGATAGTCTCCACCTATTACATAAGTGGAGACAATTGTTTTTGCTGGTATTATTATTATTCCGGCCTCATAGTCTCGCTACAATTCCAGCAGAACCAGAGACTGCGCAAGGAATCTGAAGGGCTTAGGTTATGTGTTCTGGAGTGGGCCGATAGAAAAAAAAAAAAAAAAAAAATCCTTCACGCGCAGTGGAAGGGCATGTCAGAAAGACTCACATCAGTGTTATGTTGTGAAAGAGATTTGTTGATCGTGTCTACTGGAGATTTCAATTCGACCTGCACAAGCAATCTGAATGACCCAGGTTATGTTGTCAGGACTTCATATTATAATTACAAATCATGATAGATAGATAAATAGATAGATAGACAGAGCTCCAGGGAAGCCTGGGAAAGGGAAATGATCTTGCAAGTTAACTGAGGAAATGTTGACCATACACAGGAAGTAGCAAGTCAGGGGATGATATAGGTAGTGTGTCAGCGAGACAGCATACGAACAAAGCCTAGTGACCATACACACACATACACACATACTCACACACAGGTTTCTGGAACTTTTCAACCACAATGTAACACACGTGACACGACCCCTGCTTCACCAGAATATAGGAAGCAGAGCTAAGAATGAGGCTAGCATTAGAACCGACAGGTAGTGGAGAGAGTGAACAAGAATAGGGGCCCAACTAGACTTATTATATTGTCTCTGTAAGACATACCCTGCTCAACTTAGATTTTCTCTGAAGATAATAAATTAAGATCAACTCACTGTATTCATCTTTAATTCCTACTACAAGATCCGAGAGTGACAATGTGTCCTGGTATGGGCCACTGATGATAGAAAAAAAATTGCAAATCTCCCCAGTGGGGTCAAGATCATTGTAAAAGACAGCAAACGGAGACTAATGACTGTCCGCAAGACAGTTCTAGTTTTTTTTTTTTTTTATAACTTTTCCTGCTCATCACTTGCTTTAAAAAAAACATTTCCTATATTACATCTTTACCGTGTTGCCCACGAATTTTATTTCATTATATATCCTTCGTATCGACTGACAGACAGACTGGTAGACAATTTATTTCAAGTCATTTCTGTTCATCATAATTTTATAAAAATATTCTCTCTCTTTTTTTATATACAGGTACTGTATATCTAATTTACACTGTGTTATCTACGTTATCTTTTTCCATTACATTTCCTGTCCTTATTTTGGCGCGAACCATTGTTTTCCCTCCCGTTTTCTTCCCATTTTCTGTTTTCCTTTTTTCATCACAGACTAATATTTTTCGCTCGCGTTGTTAAGTTTCTCCTCAGCTGGGCCGGCCTTTGTTCCTCTGGCTTCCTCCGGCCTTCCGTTCTTTATTAACCTCTCTCTCTCTCTCTCTTGGTGTCTCGCCTTTTTCTTTCATTCTTCCATTCGCCTCTCGTTCTGATTTTTTTGTCTCCATTTGTTCCATTGTGGGGGCCGCGGCTCTGTCTCAAGGCCCAATATTGTTCTTGTCATTGTTTTCTAATCCATTTAAAAGAACCATACGAGGGATAAAGTAACATTCCAAAATCTGCTTCTGACACCAAACTTAAAATTACAATATAATCGGAATTTTGCGAGTTATCTCTATAAAAATAACAAAAAATAACAAAAATAATTACTGGATATTCTCTTACGCTAAAGGCTTCCACTCATGAAGGGCAGAAGGTGTCCAAGCGAGCGAGATTGATATTGCTCTCTTGGTTTTCAAAGGATGTGTGTAGGTCCCTTAGAGTTTTTATTATTTTCGAGTTCTCATTGTGTGTGTGTGTGTGTGTGTGTGTTTTAATACGGTGTTCAATATGAAGAATACTCACCAAACAAACATCCCTTTTCCCTCCAAAGCTTTCCATCGAGGTCCACCATCACCTTGCATCAAACATAGTTGGATTTTGACTCTGTGCTCTACTCAGCTCTACAACTACATGTCTAATAGAGCTCTCGGTCGCTTTGCTGACTCTAAATGAAGTTTTTAGCATTAATGAGAGCCAGGTATTGCCTGACAGGTGGAAATTTAATATATGGGTACAAACTTCTATATGTCTGTCTATCTATTGCCAGACGCCTTAATAACGCAAAAGGTGGCCACAAACAAATCGCCTCCATGTCGCTGTCCCCCGCCATTTCACTGCCCCCAGCTCACACACCCCTCTCTCATATACCCCTCCACTCCACCCCTCCATCTCATCCTCGGCCTTCCCCGCCAAATCACTGTCCTTCCCCTCTCTCATATACCTCTCCACTCCATCCCTCTATCTCATCCTCGGCCTCCCCCTCCGTCTCCCAGTTCCACCTCACTCACATATTCGTACTCTCTCCTTGTTAGTCTCTCACTCTTCATCCTCTCCACATTGCCAAACCACCTCAATGTAGCTCCCTAACGCCTGTCCAAGCTTACGGACCGAAAGATAAAGACAACTGACTATAAAAAGGATCTAAATTTAATGCCTCCCAACACCTAAAATGTTCTCCTTCCTCGTATATGGCTGCGTTGGAGGCTTTACAGAAGGACACAGAATGCTGGATAACATTAACTTCCAATACAAGGGTAAGGAAAATTAACCTCATACCACCTCATCTAGATTACGTTGCTCAATTCTGGTTTTGGCACTTGTGAAAGGACATCGTTAAACTGGAAGCTGTTCTGATAAAGCCATTGAGAGAGAGAGAGAGAGAGAGAGAGAGAGAGAGAGAGAGAGAGAGAGAGAGAGAGAGAGAGAGAGAGAGAGAGAGAATTATAAATCAATCACCTGTTTTAACATTCTATAAGGATTCAAGTACTGCAGAATCAAGAAGCGGTGCCAAGGCACAGCAAACCCGTCCCCGGCAGTCATTTTAGTGCTGACGTATAAACACAACAGGATATCTAGTCAAAGATGTCACATATCAAATTTGGAGTAAATCGGGTGAAAGTTGAGGATTTTATGCCCATCTGAAATTTTTGGCCCGACCCACCTGACATTAACCCCCACCGCTAACTGGGGGTAACCCCCTGATGTAATGAGGCATGATATAGGATGCAGATTTGAAAGATGCATCTTTAGGTTTTGGTTTCATGTTGATATGACAAGTCTGAAGGGGGTTATGATGAAAAAACGATTTTTACCCCTCCCCTTTTTTTTTTTTTTTTTTTTTTTTTACATTTTGAGGTGCCTACAGCCTGGGCCTTGGCCTAATTTGGCCTGAAATTTATTCAGGTGATCAGAAGGTCATAGCCCATCATCCCTGTATTTTTAGTGAAAATCGCACCAGTAGTTTTCGGGTAAAGTTGTTAACAGACAAACAGACAGGCAGACACACAAACAGAGTGAAAACAATACCCGTCTCCGATCCCCTCTGGGGCGGGGACGAGTAATAAGGAAAAGATGCCAAAGAGTTGACTTGTAAGGCACTCAATATTTCCTTTATAACGGTACCTTGATGCAATGGAACAAGCTACTGAAATGTTAGTACGGTAGTACAAATATAAATACAGTATGTACAAAAATAAAGAAATCACTCGTCACTTGTTGTCATTTACCTTAATTAATCCCTACCTGGTCTCTTATAAACCAGGTTCTTCAGGTATTTTGGTTTTGTTTTTTCTTGGAGCGAACACTCAAAGGGCTCCTGGCCTTTGGTTCCTTCTTTCTTGCATTAAACAAAACGAAATTACTATATATAAATTGCATGCTGCCCATTTCACTTACAATAAAATGGGTAAATGAGAAACATACATCTAAGCACACACACACACACACACACACACACACACACACACACACTAGCACATATTAACGTCCAAAAACACACTAGAATACAAATACATACATACACAGACAAACATACATTTCTCTCTCTCTCTCTCTCTCTCTCTCTCTCTCTCTCTCTCATACATTCCTACTCCCCTTGGATTTCCATCTTAATCTCCCTCCACTTCACTTTATTTTTTGTGTTAGTGTGTGTCCCCCCCCCTCTCTCTCTCTCTCTCTCTCTCTCTCTCTCATACATTCTTACTCCCCTCGGATTTCCATCTTAATCTCCCTCCACTTCACTTTATTTGTTGTGTTAGTGTGTCTCCCTTTCTTTCTCCCTTTCCTCTCTCTCTCTCTCTCTCTCTCTCTCTCTCTCTCTCTCTCTCTCTCTCATACATTCCTACTCCCCTCGGATTTCCATCTTAATCTCCCTCCACTTCACTTTATTTGTTGTGTTAGTGTGTCTCCCTTTCTTTCTCCCTTTCCTCTCTCTCTCTCTCTCTCTCTCTCTCTCTCTCTCTCTCTCATACATTCCTACTCCCCTTGGATTTCCATCTTAATCTCCCTCCACGTCACTTTATCAGTTGTGTTAATGTCTCTCTCTCTCTCTCTCTCTCTCTCTCTCTCTCTTTCTCTCTCTCACTAAATCTCCTATCTTTGTCGGTCTGTCTCTGTCGCTGTCTTCCTGTCTGTAGCTATCTCTGTTGCTCTGTCTCCTGTTGTCTCTCTCTGTCGCTCTATATCTTTCTCGCTCTGCCTCCCTCTCTGTCTCTGTCGCTGTCTGTCTCTCGCTGTCTCTGTCGCTCTCGCCTTCTCTGTTGCCGTCGCTCTTTCTCTATAGCTATCTATGTCTCCTTCTCTGTTTATGAGTATATTTGTCTCCATCTCTCTATCTCTACCTCTACTTCCACCTTCACCTCCTCCATCTCCATGTCCAATTCTCTCTCTCTCTCTCTCTCTCTCTCTCGTCGCATTTCTCCCCTCGCTAACATCCTTTTGTAAATATTCCCTAATTTTATACAACATCGAGTCACTTACATTGTCAGTACACCTGTCAACCTGTTTGCCTGTCTAATTATTCCCATTCTTCTTGTCTTACTCCTCCTGGTTTTCTTCTAAGGGACGATTTAGATTTAGAAAACACAATACCCTGCTTTAATGATCTCGCGTCGTTGATAGGCACAAAATTTAATGTTTTTAGCGTTTTCTTTATATAAAGGGGATCCCGAGAAAGACTTTTTTTTCTTGGGATTTTCAGATGGTTTTTCAAGAGTTTATATTGAGTGAAAAATGTAATATATCCTCCTCCTCCTCCTCCTTCTTCTTCTTTTTATTTTTATTTTTCTCCTTTTCTTCTCCTCACCTTTCTTTTATTGTTTTCTCTTCTTCCTCCTTTCCCTTCTTCTTCTTCCTCTTCTTCTCCTCCCCCTCCTTCTCCTTATTCTTCTCCATCTCCTCCTCCATCTCCACCTCCATTCCCACCTCTTCCTCCACCTTTTTCCTCCTCTTCTTTTCCTCCTCCTTTCTCTCTTTTTTTTCTTCTTCTTCATCTTCTTCTTAATTATTTCCCTCGTCAGAGGTAGGTACTCGCTTCACTGACCTTCACCCTTATTTATAGTTTTCTTTTTCCTTGTCTTCTCTCCTCCTCCTCCTCCTCCTCCTCCTCCTCCTTTTCCTCCTCCTTCTCCCCTCTTCATTTCTTCATTCCATCTTTCATTCCTCTTTCTCTTGACTTCGCTTCCCTGATTTCCCGGAACACTTCTCAGCGCCTGCCTCTCTCTCTCTCTCTCTTGTTACCCTGTCATGGTCTTTTTCGTGTGTAACTTCTCTCTCTCTCTCTCCCTCTCTGTTGTTACCGTCATGGTCTTTTAAGTGTGTAACTTCTCTCTCTCTCTCTCTCTCTTTCTCTCTCTCTTGTTACCCTGTCATGGTCTTTTTCGTGTTTAACCTCTCTCTCTCTCTCTCTCTCTCTCTCTCTCTCTCTCTCTCTCTCTCAGCTTAGGAGAGCCAGTACACCAACCAGCTATACCCCTTCTTTTCTAACTTGGGCTAAAACTGCCATTTCCGTATCTTGATCGCTGAGTTGTTACAACAGATTAACACTAGAACAAGGAGCTAGTCACGAAGAGGTGCCAAGGAGAGGATGTAGAGCCGTAGTATTATCTTTTTCCTCCGGTCACTGAGCTACGTGAACCCCAAAAGAGAGAAAATTTTGGGGCCAAGTTTAGGTGAAAGGGGTAAGGTGAAGAATCTTATCTAATCCTTAAAACTGCCTGGAGATGACAATGATAAGAGATAAAAGAGGTCCTCGGGGGGAAAGGGCTAATCACTCCACTTGTGTGCACCAATTTCTCTCTCTTTGATAATATAAACTTGGCCACACAGCTACCTGGGACAATGTGTGTGTGTGTGTGTGTGTGTGTGTGTGTGTGTGTGTGTGTGTGTGTGTGTGTGAAGTGGAGGTCTAGCTACAATTTCCGACGGCCATGCATCACGGTCACCTGGTGCTGTCAGGTAATATTGTACACCTTGACACCTTCCTTCGTTCATACCAGTTCCGCCAACAAACCTGTCATTATGTCAGGGTTGTCAAGTGTACCAAATGCTACACCTCTACTACACACTGATTCTGTATCAGGTTGATGTGCTGCCGACTGTACATTACATATATTTTAATCCTGCCTGCTCCCGTACGATTTTCCTCAGCTTGTGAAGGATCTGTAGCAGTGAGTGGGCTAAAATTTAATCTTCTTTTTACCCTCCTGAGTGAAAAGCTCTCCACACACCCTCGGGGGGAGTGGAGGGGGTGGGAATCATATGACAAGGTGAAGGGCCTGGAGGATGGAACGTAGAGGCGTATGTGAGGGGGCAGAGAAGGGGTAGGAAGGGGAGAAGTAGAGGTATGTAGGGGGAACAAGGGGGTAGGGGGAACAAGGGGGTAGGTGGAGGGCAGAAGGGGAGGGGTAGGTGGGTAGCAGGTAGGTTGGGGCAGCAAGGGGTCGAGGCAGGGGGATAGCAGGCAGGTTGTGGGTGAGGAGTTAGGAGGAAGAGCACATAACACGGAGAGGGAGCGAGAGAGGATAGGAAGGAGACATAGGGGGGAGGATGGGGACAGAAGAGAAGGGAATAAGTGTGATAGAAGGGGGTTATGGAGGGGTACAGAAGGGGTGAAGGAGAAGGACGGGAGGGGGAGATGAAGGGAATGGGAGGGGACGGAGGGAGTGAGGAGGGGAGGGTGAATAGAAGGGGACGACAAAAGAGGTTGGAGGAGGACGATGAAGGAGGGGATGGAAAGCGGAGAAGGAGGGAGACGGGAGAAGGAATAAGAGGGAGAAGGGGGAAGAAGGAAGGAAAGGGGGCAGAAGGGGGTATAAAAAAAAAAAAGGGAGGAAGAAGGGGGGAGGAGAATAGGGGGGGAATACGAGAGGAGGGAGACAGCAGTTAGGTGGAGGAGGGGGAGGGGGAAGGAAGCGTATATAAGATCAAGAAGAAGGGAGAGGAGGAGGTGTGGGTGAGGTGGGGGAGGGGGAGGTGTGGAGGGGGAAGCTTGGGTGGGGGAGGGAGGGATAGTGATGGAGGCGGCCTAAGAATGAATAGTGAATGAAGGGAAGGAGAACAGAAGTGAGACGCTTAGTTACCTGGCGCTGAGAAAGACGTAAGAAATACAGCACTTTGTGAGAAAGACAAAATTAATGTCTAGTGGATCTTGTGGCCTTGTTCAGTCTTCTCGTCTAGTAAGGCAGCTCCCTACCACCTCTTCCTAGGCGATTTATTTCTCTTCCTGCACCCTACTGTACTCTTCTGTGCTACATGAATTCTCCCAACATCGGAAGGATTTATATAACACGGACATGGACAGGAAGGTGTAATAAGCCCAATAAGTCGCTTAGGAAAAGGTGTTAGGGAGCTTCATTATACCCACATTTACCAGAGCTGCTTATTGGTATGGGACAACATTTTTAATATATTCAGTCCTCATTAACTGGTCCAAGTCGGGCAAAAATTGTTCATCTCCCCAATTGAATAGTTTTCGATATGTGGGTAAAAGTTCTTACATACACGAGCTTCCTGAATAACAAGGAAGGAAGTATGATGAAGATTTATATTAACTTTATTTTTCTCAACTTGGGAATGACCTCTCTCTCTCTCTCTCTCTCTCTCTCTCTCTCTCTCTCTCTCTCTCTCACTGGAAACCTTGAAAACAGGAAATGCCTTGGAACGTAAAATAATAAGTACTTAAAAACAGAGAGAGAGAGAGAGAGAGAACTATATACCTACCTACCTACCGTACATGTCTCTCTCTCCATATATCTGTCTATCTATGTCTATCTATTTATCTATCATCCTCTTACTCTTAATTCCTCTCATATCAGCTCAATTCCCAATATTTTATCTTTTCTCAATTTGCTTTTCCTCTCTTTTTCTTTTACGTTTCTCTCTCTCTCTCTCTCTCTCTCTCGTTATACCTGCTTTTGTTGGTTCCCGATGATGATGATTATGAGATTAAAATGATAATAATGATGGCTGAGATGATCATGATTTTTTTTTTTTTATGCGAGGAAGAAGGAACCAAAGGCCATGAGCCCGCAGTAACAGTTCCCTCCAAGAGAAAAACAAAATACAATAGAGAGCCAAATTCAAGTTCCGATCATTTTGACATGCCTGGACACACTGCGTTTGAAAGACTGGAGATCATAGGCAGCAGGAAATACAGACAGAGGGAGACAGTTCCAGAGCTGACCTGTTGCATAAATGAAAGACTGGGAGTAACGGTTAACTCTTACATTAGAGAGTTGGACAGAAAAGGGATGAGAGTTTGCTGCCAGACGGGTGCTACGCGCCCGTCGTAGAGGTGGAGGAATGCAAGCAGACAGTTCAGAGGAGCAGTAACCATTAAAGTAGCGATAGAAAAGAGATAAAGATGCAACAGTGCGGCGAAGAGACAGAGGTTGAAGGGAGTCAGTAAGAGGAGGAGAGTTAATGAGACGAAAAGCCTTTGACTCCACCCTATTGAGAAGAGCTGTATGTGGGGAGCCTCCCCACACATGAGAGTTGTACTCCACACAGGGGCGGATAAAACCCCTTTATAGAGTCAACAATTGTGCAGGGGTAAAGAAAGAGCGGAGTCGGATTAGCACACCTAATCTCTTGGAAGCAGATTTTACAAGAGATGTAATATGATCTTTCCAAGATAAGTCCCGAGTAAATGAAACCCCAAGCATGTTCAAGGATGATGCAGGATTAAGCTGAATATTATTAAACATTAGTGGGTATACCTGTGGAAGATTTTGTCAGGTTGATAGGTGTAAGAACTGAGTCTTAGATGCATTAAAGACAACCATATTATTTTTACCCCAGTCAGAGATACTCGTACGAGCCAAGTCAGACATTAAGTGTGCCATAGCCTCATCCCTTGTTTCTTGAAGTAACTGTTGAGATGGGCGTTGCGGGAACCGAATGGAAAGGTGAAGGGTGGAGTCATCAGCTTATGAGTGGATAGGGTTAGACGTACAGCTTAGAAGATCATTGATGAATAAAAGGAAGAGAGTTGGTGATAGGACAGAGCCCTGAGGAACACCACTGTTGACAGATCTAGGAGAAGAACGATGGCCGTCTACAACAGCGGCTATAGAACGACCAGAAAGGAAGCTAGCGATGAAGGCACAGATAGAAGGATAGAAACCGTAGGAGGGAAGTTGAGAAATTAAAGATTTATGCCAGACTCGATCGAAAGCCTTTGAGATGTCAAGTGCAATGGCAAAGCTTTCGCCAAAGTCCCGAAAGGAGGATGACCAGGAGTCTGAAAGGTAGGTGAGAAGATCGCCAGTGGAGCGTCCCTGACGGAACCCGTACTGACGATCGGAAAGAAGGTTGTGATAGGAAAGATGCCTTAAAATTTTTCTATTAAGAATTGACTCGAAAACTTTTGAAATACAGGACGTTAAAGCAATTGGACGATAGTTGGAGGGTTGGGAGTGGTCACCCTTCTTTGGGACTGGCTGAATGAGAGCAAACTTCCAGCAAGAAGGAAAGGTACAAGTTGACAGACAAAGGCGAAAGAGTTTGCCTAGGCAGGGTGTAAGCACAGAAGCACAGTTTTTGAGAACAACAGGAGGGACCCCATCAGGCCCATATGCCTTGTTAGTACTGAGGCCAGTGATGGCAGAAAATACATCAACTGAAGAAATTTTAATGTCAGCCATGAGGAAGTCAGAGGGGGGAAGTGATGGAGCAACAGCACCGGAATCGTCTAAGGTGGAATTGGAGGAGAAAGTCTGTGCGAAGAGATCTGCTTTATCAGTAGAAGAAATAGCTACAGAACCATCAGAGTAGAAAAGAGGAGGGAAGGATGATGAGGTAAAGTTGTTAGAAAGATTTTTGGCACGGTGCCAGAAGGAGCGGGAAGAATTCAAGTTGGAGAGTTGAGAGCATTTAGTATGGATGAAATTATTTTTAGTAGAGCGAAGAACAGACTTAGCACGATTCCGGGCAGAAACTTAAAGATTATGTGATTCAGGGGTGGGTTGGCTCCGGTACCTTTTGTAGGCCTTCTCCTTGTTGCGGACAGCATTAGAACAAGCGTGATTAAACCAAGGCTTTCTTGCGTTAGTCAAAGGATATGAGAAAGGAATGTATGCTTCCATGCGCGAGAGAATAACCTTCGTAATGCGCAAGGCACTCTCAGATGGCTCCCGGCCATGGAAGCAATAATCATTCCAGGGAAAATCGAAGAAGTACTGCCTGAGGGCCTCCCAGTCCGCGGCTCCAAAATGCCACAGACGACGTTTCCCTGGAGGGTCCACAGGCCGTACCGGAGTGATAGGACAGGTTAAGGTAATAAGGTTGTGATCGGAGGAGCCCAACGGAGAGAAAAGAGTAACCTATTCTCTCTTCCTCTCTCCCACCACTTCTTCCCTCCATCTTATTCCCTATCCTCCTCTTCTCTTCTCTTTTGTCTCCCCCTTTCTCCTCCTCCTCCTCTTCCCTCTCCTCTTTCCCCCTTACCTGCTCCTCCCCCTCCCTTCCTTCCATCCTTCTTTCATCCACTGTATTCCTTCTTCTCCTCCTCCTCCTCCTCTTCTCTCTCCTCCTCACTTTTTCCCTCATCATCATCTTTTTCCATCTCTCCTCTTCTTCTCCCCCCTCCTCATCCTTATCCTCCCCCCTATTCCTCCTCCTCCCTCACTACTCTCCCCATCCTCCCATTCTATCTCTACCTCCTCCTTTTCCTCCTATTACTCCTAATCTTAATCTCCTTTTCTACCTCTTACTCTTCTTCCTCCTCCTCTTACTCCTAATCTTAATCCTACTTTTCTCCCTCTTCCAATTCCCCCTTCTCCCCCCCTCTTCCTCCCTTTTTCCCTCATCATCATCATCATCATCTCTTGTCTTCCACTTTTCTCTCCTTTTCCTCCTCCTCTTTCTTTTTCCTTCTCCCTTTCTTCCTCCTCCACCTCTTTCCTTGTCCTCCCTCTCATCCTCCTCCCGTTCCCCCGATTCTTCTTTTTCTTCTTCTTCTTCTTCTTCTTCTTCTTCTTCCTCCTCCTCCTCCTCCTTCCTTTTCCTTCTCCCTCTTTTCCTCCTCCCTTTCTCCCACTTCTTCTTCTTCCTCCTCCTCTTTCCTCTTTCCTCCTCCTCCTTCTCCCAGACTCCTAAGGCATGTAAGAAAGTTAACTAATTGTGGACCAAGTACAGATATCATATTCATAAACAAACCTAAGAACACCTCGCTCTTGTAATTATGCTCCTTTCACCTTAAATTCGCCTAAAATCGTCATCTCTACCTAGAACGCTTAGTTTTAACAATTGATTGGTACCTGAGTAAGAAGCTAGTCACGAAGAAGTGCTGTGGAAAGGATGTAAAGCCGTAGTATTATCTTTCTTTATTTTTATCAGTCGCTAAAGGATGAAAATTTGGGCCAAGTTAAAGTGAAAGAAATATGGGACTTTTTTTTTTTTTTCTAGGAAGGACGAGACATGGGGGTCACATTCCTAATTGGCTTCCAAGATTACGTATCGTCTTTTCCACAGCGATTTTCTCTGTAGAGGTTATTATACTTAAATATTCTCCACTATGTTAATTACCTCTTTTTTTTTTTTTATATCGACAAAATTCGCATCAAATACATAGAAAGTTCTGAGATGTACTATGCAAAATAAATCGCCAAGGAAGATGTGTAAGGAACCTTCTTATGCAACCTAGGAAAAAAAAAAATTGTATGGAGTGATGTGTGCACCTTTTATTTATTTTTTGTTTTGTTTCGTGAAATAATATTAAAAATCTATGCGTCTGAAAAATTAAAACGAACTGTGTTGTGTTGGGGTATATTTAGAGGGGAAACTGACCTTGAATTTGACTGTTATCTTGTTTTTGTTTTTTCTTGGAGGGAACAATCGTATGGGCTTCTGGCCTTTGGTTCTTTCTTCCTTGCATTAAAAAAGGCAATACTAAGTAGAACAAAAGGGAACAGGAAAAAAGAAAAAAAATGTGCAATGTAGTCTATCAAAAAAGGAAGAAAGTGTGAGATGAAGAAAGATGTGGATGTGGGGCAAGTTCAGGAGGTTAGTGTGTTGGTACAAGCCTCGGACCTGAACACGAAGCTTCATTCATAGCTAATTGGTGTGTGTGTGTGTGTGTGTGTGTGTGTGTGTGTGTGTGTGTGTGTGTGTGTAATCCCAAAGTTCATCCCGCGTGGAAAGACACATCCCTCCTCACCTCTCTGTCACAAATGTACTTCATCCACTCACCAGTTCAAGACGATCCTCTTGCACAAGCACTCTATTGAACAGTACTTGTACCTTCTTCTCTACTGGTAATAAGACAACAGATCTAAACACCTTAGATTAAAAACAAAAAAATGAAAAACAAAAACCGAATGAACTAGGTGGAACTAAGCGTCGTACTATTTTCATTTTTCTCATTAATGTTTTTAACTATTATGCGGGTTGTACGAACGAACGGAAAAAACTATGAAGTCTTCCTGGTAGCTGTCGTAGGTACCCCCTGGATAATACATACATGCATACATACATACATAATACATACACATGTACATAAGGCCTACATATACACATACTGGCAAATCGACATACATAAAGCACAGACCTGGAAAGAAACAATAAATCTTTCCATGCATTTCAGAATAACATAAACACCTTGCTCCTTACCTCACCTTCAAGACTGCACCAACACCGACACATGCGTCTACCCTTTATCATCTTGGTCCTGTCCTTCACCCTCTTAGTCTCTCCAGCGTCGCACACACACGTAAACCGACGCACATGCACGCAATCTGACGCACATGCACGCAATCCGACGCACACGCACGCAAACCAAACAAGCACAGTACCGAACCGGAAAACGATACGGCACACGCAGATACACCAACCACTATGACAGCAAGACATAAACTGCTGATCCTCTCTTCCCCAGTCCACGTCGTAGCATCTCGAGTTGACACATAGTAAATTTTTTGGCATTACAGACACGATATACTTAAGCGATCTCCTCCCCATGTTAAATCTAGTACATAGTAACTGACTCTGGAAGTACTAATCTGGTTACCGAGGGACGAAATAATGACGTTACATTACGAGAAGTTGTACATAAATAAAGAAAGGATTACTTAAATTCCCTGGTTGGAGATTGTACTGGTTGGCTGGCTCACTCGAACAGACAGACGAATCGCATTATTGGCTCTAGACATACTTTATAAATAAAACAGCGTCCGTGTAAGATCAGTTACTTTATTATTTACTTCACGTAGTGTGGCAAAATAACTGAGGGTAAAATTAAAGTAACAAAATGAGAGAACTGAGAGATAAAAGCCGATGTAAACAAATCACCTCTCAGTTCTCTCGCCACGCATCTCACTCTACGGTTGACAACTCGGAATTTTTAAACACTAGGCATCAGCAACAACAAGGGTTCTTATATACACAGTCGTTATAAATCCTTAACTGCCAGATGTATTTAGCTGTATAAGTGTGCTAAATTACAAAGGATAAAGCTATAATGAGTTAGAAAAGGTAGAAGTTGGTTGATGTCGGTGCGGATCGGTGCGGTCTGCTCTACCCTAACATACCCCACTTCACGGTTCACGAATCGTACTTATGGCGCTAATACAAACAAGACAGCTAATGTAACACTTATTTTACAGGTCAGCCATTAATGTTTAATTGCTAGTAGTGATTGTGAAGAAACTATTAGAGGTTGGCTATGGGGTAAGGGTAGTGAAAACCAGTTAATATTAAAATCAAACACAGTATACTGTAACACTGACTTTCACCAGGCACGATATACGACTTAAACATTGTGTCAAATACCAAGGAAATGAGTGGCTTTCTGCATCTGGCTCAACATCGGAGTAATAGGCAGGAGTGGCATTTATTTTTTCCTTCGTAGTTCCCGACACGCACCAAAACCCACAGGCGTTATCAGATTTCTTGGTACGGGGTCATTTTGTATCGTAAAGGTGCAGAAGAATTTTTTAGTGACTGCACATTTAAACACTTGAACTTAAAGACCGAAGGGCTAAGGGAAGCTACAAGATTTAACGATAATTTCTGCTATGTGATAAAACTAGAACATGGCTGACCTTTTCATATTGCTGACTGCACTCTACAATGTGGGATGCAGGCTAAACATGTCTAATGATTCTCGTTGATCTAATACGACAGTACAAAAAACAAAGCTTGCAATATACACGTTGGCCATTCTAAATTTTAATAATCAGTCTATCCATCTATAACCAGACATCTTAATCCCGTAATAGATGGGTACAAACAAATCGCCTCCACGTCGCCCTGTTCCCTGCCATTTCGCTGCCCTTCTCCCAGTTATTAAATTCCAATCAGATTTAGACCTGCGAGACAGAACGGATATGAGACGGGGAAAGGGAGGGACTGTTCATTTTTTCCAACATGATGAGAGTTTGTGTTTTATTTTTGAGATCGACAGGCGATTTTTGCAAGATACGTAGAGAGAGAGAGAGAGAGAGAGAGAGAGAGAGAGAGACAGACAGACAGACAGACAGACAGACACAGACAGACAGACATGGACACACACACACACACACACACACACACACACACACACACACACACACAGACAAGTGCCACCCCCAACCCAAAACCATTTCATAACAACATTCATCTCACCTTCATTATCTCCAAACACACCTCCGAATCACTTCCTACCTTCACCCACACCAATATCGAGGCGGAGAATGATCCTCTTCACAGTCGATATCACACCAGGGGGCAGGGTAGGTGATTGCCTCCTGCCCTCCCTGTTTGACACCTGGCATGGAAAGGCAGAGGGTGTCATACAGATTTCCTACAACTTGACACCTTACATGGAAAGAGTGTGTCATGCGGATTTCCTGCTGTCTGACACTTCACATAGGAATAGGGTCGTGTCATACGGATTTCGTGTGTGTGTGTGTGTGTGTGTGTGTGTGTGTGTGTGTGTGTGTGTGTGTGTGTGTGTGTGTTCAATGGATTACGTGGTGATGATGAAGTATGAGGTTACTGTCATGCGTGTTTTACTGTAATATTTTTGTGACGATGATGATGAGGTATGTCAGTGTTATGCAGATTTCATCTTGTGGTGATGACGAAAATGTGTTCAGTACCATGCAAATATCACATCCAGATTTTTATGGTGATAGTGGAGTAGGTGGTTACTGGCATGCATATTTAATTTTGCAATGATAGGAGTGAGTTTAGTGTCACGCATATTTTTATTTCTAGAGTTTATAATGACGATGAAGTGTATGGTTTTTGTTGTGCATATTTTATTTTCTTAGTTTTTAGTGATGGAGTATGCGTTTAGTGTCAAGTATTCTTTTATTTTCAGGTTTTGTGGTCAGCATTATACACATCTCGTTTTTATATTCTGAAGTGATGATAATGTAAGTGTTCAGTTTTCCAGTTATCTTTCTCACTCTTTACTATGTTTAATTTTGTTTTCCCATTATCTTTTTCACTCTTTACTATGTTTTGTTTTGTTTTTTGCGTCCACTGTTTGACATTCGTTACTAGTATTTTATGAGGCAACTTAACTGTCTACGCTGCCTACACTAGCCAACTGAGCCGTGCCCGCAACACACAAGGTACCTCCAGGTGAGTCACGGGGGCGTAATATATGGACCACCCTGACTTGGAGGCAGCTGAACTTCCCCTCGTCAAATCTTCTATAGCTTTTATCTGCTTAATTTTGCTGCTCCTGTGACTCTTAGCTGAATACAATTGTCTGTCATTAGCAGGAACTAAAAGCTAGAGTTGTCGCGTACGATAGAGGGTTTATGGCCACAGTATTAACACTCTCAGGCACCTTTGACTCACTCAGCTGGAGAAAATCGTCTGGCGTTAATTGGAATATAATGGGAGAATTTATGAGTCTCGTGCAGTCGATAGGCATCAATTTACTTCAACTAACAATAATAGGAAAGAAGAATATCGACCCTGCGTGTGTGAGAACAGCGTGCGTCTGACACTTTTTTGATCCGGGTTCGATTTCCCCCCGGGGCGAGTATTTAAGACGGTGCTTGTTCTTTATTTGTGTTCTAGTTATTTTGTTCATGTATTAATCTGTAGTCAATAGTACCTGTATCTGTCTATCTATGTTTGTCTGTCTGTCTAGTGGTACAGACTACTATCTGTCCATCTATTCAACAGTCCATCCATCCGTCGAACATCTATTTGCTCTCTCTCTCTCTCTCTCTCTCTCTCTCTCTCTCTCGTGGGTGGATAACAGGCAGCAGTGTGGCCTCCGCCAAATCACCCAGCTCACGGTCTCCACGCGTCCACCCCAAATACGCGGGATTGGCGCATATTTTGGCGGATATTTGGCGGATTAGCGTTTAATGGATTCACGGACACGAACGCAAGAGTCAACAATGGGCTGAGGGACGTGTACAGAGCTGGGTCACGAATTCCAGTGTTTATGATTCGTTAATAGCTGATTCTTGTATATTTAGGGCTTGTAAAATAGGTAATTCGTTAGTTCATTTACACATATAGAATTCGTGATGGTGGGATGGAGTGGAGAGGTATATGAGAGGGGTGTTTGTGTGTTGGAGGGAGGGCAGCGTAATGGCAGAGGAGGGGGAGACAGGACGTGATGGAGGGATGGAGTGGAGAGGTATATGAAAGAGGGGTGTGTGTGATTTGGAGGGAGGGCAGCGTAACGGCAGGAAAGAGGGAGACAGAGGATGAGATGGAGGGTTGGAGTGAAGTACGAGTATATGAGAGAGGAGGGTATGAGTTGGGGGAGGAAAAAGTAATGGCAGAGGACAGCGTGGAGGCGATTTGTTTACGGCTACCCTTTACGGAATTAAACGTCTGGATACAGATAGAGATAGATAATTTTATTTTTTATGCACATACGAACTCCCAGCAGCTTCCAGAAATTTTTGGAAACATTTATAGTGTTGACATTTGGTTTAGTTTCCAGTCAATTAAAAAAAAAAAAAAAAAAAAAACTACCACAGACTACCTCACAATGAAGCTTAAGAGGCAGCATGGCGTCTTGACTGATTGATTGATTGACTGACTGATTGATTGACTGATAAGAATGCAGAACACGAAAAGTCAAAGTCAAAGTTCGTTCATCTTGTGATATCTGAACACAATGCATATCAAAGAACACAGTGGTTGGGAAGTAATGCAATCTTATACAGACCACGAGGAAGACACACACAAAAGATAGAAAGATTAACAAGGACTAAGCTGTATGTTGTTGAAGATACGGGAATGGTTAAGAGTGGGTCGACTTGAAAGAGGGAGAAAAGGAAGCGTTAAAATGTAAGAAAAATATTTAATTCCTCCTCCAGGCTGCAAACACGCACACACAGACACACACACACACACACACACACACACACACGTTATAAGTCGGGTGTTTCAAAACAATGAGATTTGAGCAACTGAACAAGTGATAAAAGGTTGGGAGAAGTTAACCTTCTTTAGGACAGGCTGACTGAAAGTATTGTTAAAGCAAAAAGACAGCAGCCAGTTATCAGATGGTTCTCTCTCTCTCTCTCTCTCTCTCTCTCTCTCTCTCTCTCATCCGTATCATTAATTTTCCTGCCCATTTTCTGCCCTCCACTTCCAGTCGTTGTTCTCTATTTTTTTTCCTATCTACCATAAGTATGCCACAAAAAAATGCTCTCTCTCTCTCTCTCTCTCTCTGAAATACCTGGAATGTCCGAGGCAGTGAGTTCAATTTTCTCTCTCTCTCTCTCTCTCTCTCTCTCTCTCTCTCTCTCTCTCCTGCTTCGTGTCATTTTCTCATATTTTTTCGTTCATGCACCATAAACGCCTCAGATAAAAAAAAAAAAAATCCAGAAACTGCTTGTATTACCGTAGAGGATAAAAGAGATGATATTTTTTTAGGCATCGCTCGTTTTTTCACCGTTGTTCGAGCCGTTTTTTTTTTTTTTTTTTTTTGTCGTCCATATGCCGTAAATGTCTCGGAGAAAATATTCCCACCAAAAATGCCTTTTTTTTTTCACACACACCACAAAGCCCGCCAGGAAACAGGACGTGTGTGCTAGGCAATCCCTAGGTCCTGTCCTCCCCACTTACTATTTTTTAATCAGCCCATACCCCACTGACCGGGCTAATGTATGGCCCGGCCTGCAATAAAGTTGCAGGAAATCTTTGAACGAACGAACGAACGAAAAATGCCTTGACTTTAAATGCCACGGAAATACTGAAGGCAAGTAATGTATGTATGTTTTATTTTCGGAATACTCTTTGTCTTTTTCCTTGTGTGTGTGTGTGTGTGTGTGTGTGTGTGTGTGTGTGTGTGTCGTCATTCAGTGTAAAGCAGCACTACTCAACTACACTAAGTGAGTGGATGGTGGGCGCGCTCACCCAGCACAATAGTCGGCAGAAAACTCCCTTAAGTAAAAGTGCTCGAGAAAATGTCCTACAGAAAATGCCCTACAGAAAATGTCCTACTGAAATTGCCATACAGAATATGCTCTACAGAAAATGCCCTACAGAATATGTCCTACTGAAAACGCCCTACTGAAAATGTCCTACAAAAAATGCCGTACGGAAAATGCCCAACAAAAAATGTCCTACAGAAATGTCCTACAGAAAATGCCCTACAGAAAATGCCCTAAAAAAAACGTCCTACAGAAAATGTCCCACAGAAAATGTCCCACAGAAAATGCTCTAAGGAAAATGTCCCACAGAAAATGCCTTACAGAAAATGTTCCACAGAATATTTTGGATTCATTTGCCTTTGCAACGTTCTGTTCGTCTTTTTATTTTTCATATATATATATATATATATATATATATATATATATATATATATAATATATATATATTGTTACGAAACAGAGAAAGATAATGTACACTTTAAGTGAGAATACGAAGAGTCACTACTGTCCCGTAAAGTTCCAGGTTCAAAACAAAAGAGTTAGGTAAAATTACAAGTTAAAGTTTAATGCTTAAATTAACAACAAAACATTCAGGACTCATAAGGATAATGTAATGGCAAAAACAGGTTAAATATATGGTTAACTGCAATAGCCTCTATTAACACGAAATTAGCAAGAGTAAATTTACCTAAGTCAGCCCTGATAAAATGAGATACCAGATAATACTCAGTGAATGCCAGATAAATAATTACAGATACAAACTATTATCAAAAATGACTGACATAAAGAACCCCACACGAATTACAAAAACTTCACTAGGCCTACAAATTAAACTTATGCTATACAGTACAAGAGAAAATGCAACAACAGTTATACTCAAATTACACACAGCTGCTAGATGGTTGGAGATTTCTTGAGCACTCACAATAATAATATCTGTACAGGGGAGGACAGAGATGTGAACAAAATGAGGAGCAGATCTAAGTGGCCATGATGCAGAGACTGAGCTCATTATATAGGGGCTGGCAGAGCTTGATAGAACTTGTAAGAGGGACGCGCAAATGAAGCCATGGGGACAGAGAGCTGAAAATCCCGCAAAGTATAACAGAGAGAACGACTTACTCTACTATAACGGTAGAAGGGGGGGACTGAGGCAGAACACGCTCGTGGTCAAACATGCAGCAACTGTGCGTTAAAATTACACAAAGGATGATGAAATCATAGGCTATGTAACACCTCCCCACAAAGAAAAAGAAATTTACAAAGGAAATTTCTTATTACTCTAAAACAATCTGTCTAAAGTCTAGATAAGCAATCTGCAATAACATTTTCTTTCCCCTTGACATGTTGTATGTCTAATGAATACTCCTGAAGAAGTAGACTCCATCTTGTCAATCTCTGATTTTTATCTTTAAACTTACTAAGGAATTTCAGTGGGTTATGATCGGTATAAATGACTATGGGGTCAAAACCAGAACACAAATAAAATGAAAAATGCTGTAAACCCAAAATCAAGGCCAAAAGCTCTTTCTCAATAGTTGAGTAGTTCTTTTGAGGTGGAGTGAACTTCTTACTGTAATAAGATACAGGATGTTCAATACCCTGATCATCCTCTTGCAGCAAAACAGCCCCAGTTCCTGTATCACTTGCATCAACAGCCATCTTAAAAGGCTTAGCAAAATTTGGAGTAGCGAGCACTGGCTGACTTAATAGAATAGCTTTAAGTTTGTTGAAAGAGGATTCACAGTTATCGGTCCAGACAAATTCAACTCCCTTTTTCAGTAGGTCTGTAAGTGGTGATACAAGAATAGAAAAGTTAAGAACAAATCTCCTGTAATAACCTACCATTCCCAAAAATCTTTGTAGCTCTTTCCTACTTTTAGGTCTGGGAAGATCACTTATAACCTGAACCTTAGCTCCTGGTGGTGCAACATGTCCATCACCAATTACATACCCAAGGTACTGAACTTTAGCTTGACCAAACTCACACTTTGATAAATTAGCTACAAGATTAGCATGAACTAAACGGTCAAGAAATTTACTGACATGGCATAGGTGATCTTTCCAGTTGTCACTGAAGATTAATACATCATCAATATAAACAACACACCCTGCCAAACCCTCTGTTACAACATTCATGAGCTTCTGAAATGTGGCTGGTGCATTCTTCATACCATACGGCATTACAGAACATGCAAAAGCCTTTCCTAGTGTTACAAAACATGAGATCTCCCTAGCACGTTCAGTCATAGGTACTTGCCAGTATCCCTTTAACAAATCAAACTTACTTATGTACCTAGCCTTTCCGATCTTGTCTATGCAATCTTCCACACGAGGGAGAGGGTAAGTGTCTGTTTTAGTTATCTGATTAACACGTCTGTAGTCGATGCAAAGCCTCTGTGACCCACCTGGCTTAGGGACTAGAGTGACAGGAGAACTCCACTCGCTCTGACAGGGCTCAATCATCTTGTGGTCCAACAGGTAGCCAAGCTCCTTCTGGATGAGAGGAACTTTCACTGGGTTCACACGGTAAGGAGGCAGTTTAATTGGCTTTGCGTCTCCAACCTCGACATCATGCATCAACACAGTAGTTCTTCCTGGAGTGGCACGGAACACTTGCGGGTACTCCTGCAGTAATGCCGAAAACTCCAGCCTTTCCTCGGGAGGTAGATGAGAAAGCTTAGTCTGGAGATCATTCATGATATCAGGATTCTTCCCCAAACTATCACTCAGGTTCATACTGCATGGGAGAGCTTCACTTGCAGACTCGGGTGGAACAGCTACAGTGCAGACTGGGTTATTTTCGTCCCGCCTGTGATACAACTTTAGCATGTTGATGTGACATAGTTGCTTGTTCTTTCTACGATCTGGTGTGGCGATGACATAGTTGACATCATTGAGTTTCTTCTCCACGAAATAAGGGCCACTAAACTTGGCTTGAAGAGGTTGCCCATGAACTGGTAGCAGAATCAAAACCTGATCTCCTGGCTGAAAGTGGCGTAACCTGGACTTCTTATCATACCAAGTCTTCATCTTCTCCTGAGCAGCTCCTAAATTCTCTCTCGCCAGCTGTAAAGCAGTGGACAGCCGTTCTTTGAAATTCATCACATACTCCAGCAGGTTGACGTCATCTTCCTCCGACAGCCAGCATTCCTTGAGTAGCTTAAGGGGTCCTCTTACTTCATGGCCAAACAGTAGTTCAAAAGGTGAGAAGCCCAGTGATTCATTTGGAGATTCTCTTGCAGCAAACACAACGAATGGAAGACCTTTATCCCAGTCTTTCTGATGTTCCAAACAGTATTTCTTGAGCATCGATTTGAGTGTTTGATGATATCTCTCCAACGCTCCTTGGGTCTGGGGATGGTAAGCTGAAGACGTGATCTGGGTGATGCCCAACTCTTTCAGAGACTGCTTGAAAACATTTGACATGAACTTACTTCCCCGGTCTGACTGTACCTCCTTGGGCAGACCAAACTTTGTGAAGAACCCTAGCATTTCCTTAACCACGTTCTTTGCTGAGATGTTTCTAAGTGGAATGGCTTCAGGATAACGAGTAGCCATATCAATCATGGTCAACACATAAGAAAATCCTGAAGAAGTCTTAGGAAGAGGGCCCACAATATCCACCAACACACGGGTGAAAGGCGCCTCAAAAGGAGGAATGGGAACTAGAGGTGCAACCTTTTCAGTCTGATTACACTTCCCCACAACTTGACAGGTGTGACAAGACTTACAATACCAGGAAACATCCCTGAAGATACCTGGCCAGTAGAAGTGTTTCAAAATGCGTGCCACAGTCTTCCTCACTCCAAGGTGTCCTGCCAAACTGGAATCATGAGCCACTTGAATGATATCCTGCCTACAAACACGAGGGATGACAACTTGATGTACAACCTCCCATTCACAGTCGGCTGATGCTGTTGGGGTCTCCACTTCCTCATAAGTACTCCTGACTTTACATAATAACAAGTAGAAGCACCGGCTGACTCTTCTTCACTGTAAGCAGAGTTAGCTAGACCTTTCAACTCAGGGTCAGCAACCTGCAACTCAACCAACTCTTGACGAGACAAATTATCAACACTACGGGGTACTGCCTCATCTGGTGAGTGGTCCAAATTAGCAAGAAAAGTGTCAGCTAGGATAACATCATCATCATCATTATCCTCTAAATCACCAGTAACTTTAGACTTAGCCCTAGTGACAGCACATGCAGGGAACACATCAGGGACATCACAATCCTGGGCCGCAGCCACTGGCTCACTAGACAACTGAGGAGCTGGACACACTTGACTTCCACCAATATCATTTCCAAGTAAGAAAGTTACACCTGACATTGGGAGTGTCTCAACCAACCCAACCATAACAGAACCATTAACAAAACCAGACTCTAAATTCACTCTGCACAGAGGAACAGAGAAGTAATTATTCCCTACACCTTGTAAGATTACAGTTTCATCAGAGGAATTAAAATTAGAGCCTAGAACACTGGTCAGCATAAGGGATTGGCAAGCACCTGTATCACGATATATTTGAACTGATTTCCTGTCATTACTGTCCAGAGGACTGACAAAACCATCAGACAGGAAATTAGTACATGAACTCTTGAGAGTGTCACCCACGTTACTGCTCAAAAGAGGAGCTCCATCATGAGAATTTAAGTTACCCCTCAAAGCAGGTTCAGTTAACTCAGTTAAAGAATTCTGGGAACTCTCAAGAGTGGACACTAGACCAATTGACTGAATATTTAAAGACTCCTTTTTGTTCACATCACGCTGTCTCCTGAAACATCTCTCCGTAGTATGACCAAGCTTACTACAATAAGTACATTTACTTTTCTGAAATCTAGAGGTGAAGCTGGTATTTACTTCCTGAGAAACATCATCCTTATTCTCTTTCCTGTTACCTGTATTCTGAGTAGAGGCAACGTACTTACTCTCAGCTTTCCCTTTTTCTCTAGAATATCTCTTGTGAGTGAGAACATACTCATCAGCTAAAACTGCAGCATCAGACAAATTATCTATTCTTTTCTCATCAAGATATAGGCTTACATCTTTGCTAATACACCTTTTGAAATCCTCCAGCAAAATCATCTGCTTAAATTTATCAAAATCAGAATCCACATTCTTAGAATTTAACCACTGCTCTAACAGATCTTCTTTGATTTTTGCATACTCAACATGGGATTGCTTATCTTGCTTATAAGTTGTCCTAAATTTTACTCTATAAGCTTCAGGAACAAGCTCATAGGCCTTAAGAATCAAGCTCTTAACTACATCATAATTATCAGACTGATCCTGAGGCAAAGATGCATAAGTTACTTGAGCTTTACCGGTGAGAACAGTTTGAAGGAGTACTGGCCAATACTCCTTAGGCCAATTAAAACCTGTAGCTACCCTCTCAAACAACTGAAAATACTTTGTTAAATCAGATTCATTAAAAGGAGGGACAAGTTTAACATTTTTAGCCACATCAAAATCATCAGAGCTAGATGATCCAGTTCCACCTTGTTTCATGCGATACTCATGGTCTGCCTGAATCCTAGCAATTTCAACTTGTGCCTCAGCCTCCTTAGCTTTTGCCTGAAATTCAGCCTCCTTAGCCTGTGCTTGAAATTCAGCTTCCTTCACACGAGACTCCGCCTCCTTAGCCTTAGCCTCCTGCAGGGCTAGCTGTAACTTAGCTAATTCAATCTGCGTTTGCTCATTTGGAGGAGTTACATTAAACAAGCTTTTATTAATCATGCCAACAATTTGATCTTTAGAATGATGAGAGTGAACTGCAATTCCCAATTGTTGAGCAACAAGCTTAAGTTCATTCTTTGTTCTGTTTTCTATATCACACACTGTTTGCACATTTGACAAAAAATCTTTGGCTTCATCAAGTGTAGTAATAGTAGACATCATGAATAAGTAACAGTCACAAAATATCAAGCAATATCCTTATGATAATATCCTGAATATCCTGATAAGAGGTCGCCAAATTTATGTTACGAAACAGAGCAAGATAATGTACACTTTAAGTGAGAATACGAAGAGTCACTACTGTCCCGTAAAGTTCCAGGTTCAAAACAAAAGAGTTAGGTAAAATTACAAGTTAAAGTTTAATGCTTAAATTAACAACAAAACATTCAGGACTCATAAGGATAATGTAATGGCAAAAACAGGTTAAATATATGGTTAACTGCAATAGCCTCTATTAACACGAAATTAGCAAGAGTAAATTTACCTAAGTCAGCCCTGATAAAATGAGATACCAGATAATACTCAGTGAATGCCAGATAAATAATTACAGATACAAACTATTATCAAAAATGACTGACATAAAGAACCCCACACGAATTACAAAAACTTCACTAGGCCTACAAATTAAACTTATGCTATACAGTACAAGAAAAAATGCAACAACAGTTATACTCAAAATTACACACAGCTGCTAGATGGTTGGAGATTTCTTGAGCACTCACAATAATAATATCTGTACAGGGGAGGACAGAGATGTGAACAAAATGAGGAGCAGATCTAAGTGGCCATGATGCAGAGACTGAGCTCATTATATAGGGGCTGGCAGAGCTTGATACAACTTGTAAGAGGGACGCGCAAATGAAGCCATGGGGACAGAGAGCTGAAAATCCCGCAAAGTATAACAGAGAGAACGACTTACTCTACTATAACGGTAGAAGGGGGGGACTGAGGCAGAACACGCTCGTGATCAAACATGCAGCAACTGTGCGTTAAAATTACACAAAGGATGATGAAATCATAGGCTATGTAACAATATATATATACCTTAACTTTCTCCTATGACGATTTATTTTCTTAACTTACTATGGTTACCTCTTGTCTCACCCTACCTCATCATGCAACCTGCCTCACCCTAGCTATCTGCCTTAATCTGTCTGCGTCACTCTTTATGGCTTATTCCACCTCTCCCTCCCCTCCACTCCCTCACCCTACCTCTCCCTGCCACACCCTTTCTCTCTCTGCCTCACTCTACCTCCCCCTGCCTCACCCTATCTCTCCCTGCCTCACTCAATCTCCCTCTCCCTCACTCTACCTCCCCCTGTCTCACCCCACCTCTCTCTTCCTCACCCTACCTCTCTGTCTAACTCTAACTCTCCCTATTTCTCCCTGCCATACTAAATATCTCTCCTTGCCTCACTCAATCTCTCCCTGCTTCACCCAGTCTCACTCTACCTCCCCTTCCCTTCACCTGTCTCACCTTACTCATTTGCCTCCATTTGCCTGCCTTACCTTATGTCCTTGTCTCCCCTTCCCTTTCCTTCCCTGCCTCTCCTTACCTTACGTCTCTGCCCCCTCTTCCCTTCCCTGCCTCACCCTCTCTGCCTCTCCCATCACCCTGGCCATTTTACACACAGTTGTGCCCCCCCCAAAGGGAGAGAGAGAGAGAGAGAGAGAGAGAGAGAGAGAGAGAGAGAGAAAGGGGAGTCGGGTGTTGAAAAATGCACGGTTTTATTTCGAATCAAGTTACCATTATTAGTGTGGTGGGGTGGGGTGGTGTGGTGTGGGGAGTCTGTTGGTGTGGTGTGGTGTGGTGTGGTGTGGTGTGACGGAGGGGGAGTCCAATGTGGTGTGGTGTGGTGTGGTGTGGTGTGGTGGTGAGGTGAGGGAATGTATATGATATCTAATGCTAAATCCTTGTAGTAAAAAAAAAAAAAAATCTATATAATCTCGTTCAGAGATACCAACAATAAAAGCAGTAAATAAAAAAAGTTCTCGCACTGAAAGGGTCAATTTCCGCAGTAGACAAGAAAAAAAAAAAAAGGAACCCAGTCATAAAAAGGTAAAACAAGAACCCAGTCAAAAAAGGACAGTAAAAACAGAACTGGCAAAAAAAGAGCCAGTCAAAAAAAGAACCCACTCAAAAAATGAACCGTCAAAAAAAGAACTCAGTCAAAAAGAACCCAGCAAACAAAGTAAACACAATTAACCGTAAAAAAAAAAAAAAAACAGTCAAAGAAGAAAAGCAAAAAGAACCCAGTCAAAATTAAGATCCCAGTCAAAAAATGAACCCATTAAAGAAAACGAACCGTCAAAAAAAGAACTCAATCAAAAAATGAACCCAGTCAGAAAAAGAAGCTAGTCAAAAAAAAAAAAAAAAACACTAAAAAAGGAACCCAGTAAAAAGATAATAACCCAGTCAAAAAAAGAACCCGGTCAAAAAAAGAAAGTAAAGAAAATGGACCCCGTCAAAAAAAAGAACCCAGTCAAAAAAAAGAACCCAGTAAAGAAAACAAAAGTTTGAGGGAAGAGGAAGTCGGACTAAAACCGAAAAATTTTTATTCAGAAAGAGGAAATGGAATGATGAAGTTCTCTCCCCAGGGGATGTGTGGGCTTGGGAGGCTCACTGAACACTTATTTGTCAATCTATCTATCTATCTATCTATCTATCTACCTACCTATCTATCTATCTATCTCCATTCATCCCATCCATCCATCCATCTATCTACGTATGTATGTATGTATCTATCTATCTATCTATCCATCTATCTATGAATCTATCTATCTATCCAACCATTCATGTATCCATCCATCTCTTTAACAACGACGACAACAACCATATCGCCAATTACCAACACCATCACCATCACTATCACCATCACCATCACCACCACCACCACCACCACCACGACAACTTAATAAAAGGACAAAGCAAAAAGATTCCCAATATTAACGAACAGATTTTGAGTCCTGTTTATCACGGACGAAAGCCAAACAATAAAAAAATGAACACTAAAAAAAATAGTGAACGAAAAATGAGTAGGGTATGAGGTGAAAAAAAAAAAAAAAAAAAAAAACGAAAATAAGACTGAGAAAAATGGAGAGAGAAGAGAATGGCAGTGAAAGAAATATGAGGAAACACATGGGTGGAAATGAGGAAATACTGAGAGAGAGAGAGAGAGAGAGAGAGAGAGAGAGAGAGGCGGGAACAAAGGAAAGGCTAAACACAAACGCTATCTAAATGACCGTAAAAAGAGTTAAATTTTCAGTCCATTTTAGCTGCCTCTTAATTTTGCGACGCCAAACCGGAAAATTGGCGCCAAATCCGGAAAATTGGCGCCAAATTTGATTCTCCCATTTCCCCTCAGCTCTACGGGATGGCAAAATGTCGAGGGGAATTTCCTGTTATCTACATTTCGAGGATAAGAGATAAGATAAAGGGGTGAGATACTGGGTAGGATGGGTTTGGATAAGGTTATGGTGGTGGTGGTGGTGGTATTATTATTATTATTATTATTATTATTATTATTATTATTATTATTGTGTGGTACGTGGGGGCGCTCACCATCCACTCACTTGATGTAGTGCTGTTCTCGGATGTCTGCCCTTCCTTCTCCTCCATCCTTCTTTCCTTCCATCTTCTGTCTTTCCTTTATTCTTTCCTCGTCCTTCTGCCTATGGGTGACTTTACACTCCCTCTTCTGTCTTTCCTTCATTCTTTCCTCTTCCTTCTGCCGTGGGTGACTCTACACTGAGTGACAAGCCAAATGGTTCCCTGTACACCAGGAAACCATTTACTATGCTGGGTGGTAACCATATAACCAAATTTTGGCGCCTGGTGGTTTAGTGAGCAATTATGGTGCTCCAGTCGGATTGAGCCGGTGAAGGTTTATATCCAAGGAGTGGTTGGGGTTCACTGCTCACGTAATGTCACTCAGGGATGAGTGAGGCTGGTCACTCATCTTAGATGTCAGGACCAACTTGCCTAGCCCAGGGCTCCTACGCTCCTCATGGAGCAATGTGGGGTTGGATGATGATGATGACGAGAAGAAAAAAGAAAAACTGTTAATAGTGAAGACTGGCTTTTTGTCAGGGTATAGTGTGCCAAGCTATTTCCTTTAATTATATCTATTTATTAAAATCTTCATCTTCAGCTAAAAGAGAGAGAATGCCAAGGGAAAATACCGTGCCAATATGTCGAGGGGCAAATAAATAAATATATTAATTAATTAAAAAAGTCAAGAAAGAATAGATAGGTTTGTATTTTTATTTATCTACTTTTTTAATTTTTAGGGTTTAGGTAAATTTGGCTCTTCCTTCACATGTTATGTAACTCCTCAACTGGAGATTAAATTTGATTACGGGGAGGGGCACTAACCCTCCGCCAACCCATTTGGTGACACGTACGGAAAACGTATGGGTTGGTTACATGGTTACCACCCAGCGTTGTAAATGGTTTCCTGGCTTACAGGAAATTATTAGGCTTGTCACGCAATGTACAGCCACCTGAAAAGGAAAGAGTAATAAAAGGTGACAGGAAAGATTGGCGAAACAGGAAGAGAGGAAGGCAGACACAGAAAAAGAATGACAAAAGTGGAGGAGGAAGTAGGCAGCACAACATCCAGTGAGTGGATGATAGTCGCCACCATCCACCTGTGCTTGTAATTCGACTCCCCCATAGAATGTGTAGCTACTGAACTACTTGATGGGATGGGATGAATTAATGTACATTGTGTTAAGTTAAGGCTGTGTATGGTAGGCTAATTTAAGGCTTTATTTCATTTGGCTAAAACTAGAAGAGAAAATAAAGGAAAGAGAATTAATTGTGCCTAAACTGAGGGGAAGAAACGGAAGAAATTGGTTAGGATAGGCTAGGATAGGATTGCTTACCACCACCACTACTACAACCACCACACCACCACCACCACCACCACAAAAACAACCACTACTACCACCACACCACTACTACAACAAAAACCACTACTACCACCACAACCACCACCATTACAAAAACCACTCCAACAACAAAAACATGTCAACCACTACCACAGTTGCAACACCACCACCATCACCACTACTACCACAACCACCACCACCACTACCACCACCACAACCACCACCATTACAAAAACCACTCCAACAACAAAAACATGTCAACCACTACCACAGTTGCAACACCACCACCATCACCACTACTACCACAACCACCACCACCACTACCACCACCACAACCACCACCATTACAAAAACCACTCCAACAACAAAAACATGTCAACCACTACCACAGTTGCAACACCACCACCATCACCATTACTACCACAACCACCACCACCACCACTACCACCACCACCACCACTACCAACAACAATAAAAATCCTTTCACCCTCAGCCTAGAGAGAGAGAGAGAGAGAGAGAGAGAGAGAGAGAGAGAGAGAGAGAGAGAGAATCCTTCGTTTCTAACTAGGTGGAAACTGCTCAGACGAGGTAGCCCCTTCCTTTCTCACTCTCTCTCTCTCTCTCTCTCTCTCTCTCTCTCTCTCTCTCTCTCTCTCTCTCTCTCCATTAGGCTGGTTCTCTTTATCCCCGTTCACTCTCCTCCCTTCAGTCTCTCTTTTTCTCTCTGAATGTGGATTGCTCTCTCAGTGTCTCCTTCCCCCCCCTCTGTCCGTCTGTCTGTCTGTCTGTCTGTCTCTCTCTCTCTCTCTCTCTCTCTCTCTCTCTCTCTCTCTCTCTCTCTCTCTCTCTCTCTCCTTTCAATTATTTTGTCTTTAATTCCACACACACACACACACACACACACACACACACACACACACACACACACAGAAAGCATTTTTTCCACGTGCCAAATTTTCGTTTCTAATTAGGTGGAATCTGCTCAGACGAGGTCTCTCTCTCTCTCTCTCTCTCTCTCTCTCTCTCTCTCTCTCTCTCTCTCTCTCTCGTTTTACCCTTCTTGTTAATTGACTGGAGCTCTCTACCCCTGGCTTCTGTCTGTCTATCTGTCTGTCTGTCTGTCTGTCTCTCTCTCTCTCTCTCTCTCTCTCTCTCGTTTTACCCCCTTGTTAATTTGGCTGAATCTTTCCACCCTCAGCTTTGTGTGTGTGTGTGTGTGTGTGTGTGTGTGTGTGTGTGTGTGTGTGTGTATCGGTCTCTCTTCCTGCCATATCCAGAAAAATAACAATAACAAAGCTAAAATAACACTAACATGCTAAAATAACAACAACACATGCTAAAATAACAATAACACAGGCTAAAATAACAATAACACATGCTAAAATAACAATAACACAGGCTAAAATAACAATAGCACATGCTAAAATAACAATAACACAGGCTAAAATAACAATAACAAAGCTAAAATAACACTAACACATGCTAAAATAACAATAACACAGGCTAAAATAACAATAATAAGGCTAAAATAACAATAACACAGGCTAAAATAACAATAACAATAACATGGCCCAAGAACAGAACTATGGCCACAAACGAGGAGGAGGAGGAGGAGGAGGAGGAGGAGGAGGAGGAGGAGGAGGAGGAGGAGGAGGAGGAGGAGGAGGCAGGGAGAAGAGGAAGAGTCATAATAATAATAATAATAATAATAATAATCTATCTATATTGCCAGACGCCTCAATCCCGTACGGGGTGGCCACAAACAAATCGCCTCCACGTCGCCCTGTCCCCCGCCATTTCACTGCCCTGCTCCCAACTCACACACCCCTCTCTCATATACCTCGCCAACCCATCCCTCCATCTCATCCTCGGCCTCCCCCTCCCTCTCCCCCCCTCCACCTCACTCATATACTCTCCTCGTCAGTCTCTCACCCTCCATCCTCTCCGCATGGCCAAACCACCTCAGTGTAATCCTCCTAATGCTTCGTATCACATCCACATCCACACCACAACGCTCCTTTATATCCTCATTTGTCAGCCTGTCTCTCCATGTGACTCCACAGGCTCCTCTTAAATAACTCATTTCCACAGCTCTCACTCTTGACTTGTGTCCTTCCAACAACGTCCAAGCTTCACTTCCATACGTTAGAGTTGGTATCACAATAGTCATGTAATAACTTTTTCACCTCTATGCTCACTTCCCTGTTTCTTATCACTGCTTTCAAGGAACCAGCAACCTTTCTTCCTTGTTGTACCCTTTCAAGCACTTCACCCTCTAAACTTCCATCCTTACTCATCACACTACCCAAGTACTTAAACGTACTCACATTTTCCAATTCCTCACGATCCAACCTCGCTGTACATTCACTGACTTCACCTCTCTCAAAGACCATCACTTTACTCTTCCCTACATTCACCTTTAGATTCCGTTTATTACACACTCTCCCAAACTCATTCACCAAGCCTTGCAGCTCCCCTTCGTCTTCACTCAACAACAGAGTATCATCTGCAAATAATAATAATAATAATAATAATAACGACCCACCCAACCCAACCCAGTAAAGCCACCCCTCACTGGCTGTATTGTGGCTTTATTTGGCATAGTCTGCCTTTATTCTGGCTTTATCGTGGCTTTACTGAGGAGGAAAAACGTGGCTGATATTACTACACCAAGCCACCCAACCCAGCCCAGTAAAGCCACCTCTCACTGCCTTTGTGGCGGCTTTATTTGGCTTTAATCTGCTTTTACTGTGTGTGTGTGTGTGTGAGAGAGAGAGAGAGAGAGAGAGAGAGAGAGAGAGACAGACAGACAGACAGACAGACAGACAGACAGACAGGGAGAGAGATTAAAAATATCTCTATGTCCTAAATGTCTTGCTTTTAACACCAGTACTTTAAGCAAAAATTACTAAAAAGGAAAAAAATCTATACTCTGTTCACTAAAACTTGGCCTAATATTCCCATCTCTCCATCTTGAATGCTGAGGTGTAACAAGAGACTAACACTGGAATATGGTGCTAGACACGAAGAAGTGCTGTGGAAAAGATGTAGTGCCGTAGTATTGTCTTTTTCTGCCACTGAACTACGTGAAATAAGCTACAAAAGGACGAGAATCTGGGCCAAGTTAAGGTGAAAGGAGTATAGTATTCTGTCATGCAATTATTTTTCTCCTTCCGTGATGCTATTCCTACTTCTCGTCATTATTTCACCTCCCTGTCACCTTCCTTCCTTCCCTCCTCCTTTTCTGCCCATTTTCTTAACGCCCTTGTCATCTTCCTTCCTTCCTACTTTCCTTCCCTCCTTCCTTCCGCCCTGTTTACTTTCTTAACTCCCTTGTCACCTTTCTTCCTTCCTTCCTTCCTTCCTTCCTTCCTGTTTACTTTCTTAACTCCCTTGTCACCTTTCTTCCTTCCTTCCCTCCTTCCTTCCTTCCTGTTTACTTTCTTAACTCCCTTGTCACCTTTCTTCCTTCCTTCCTGTTTACTTTCTTAACTCCCTTGTCACCTTTCTTCCTTCCTTCCCTCCTTCCTTCCCTCCTGTTTACTTTCTTAACTCCCTTGTCACCTTTCTTCCTTCCTTCCTTCCTTCCTTCCTTTTAAACCTGCTTTGATGGGTATATATGCAGTGTATTGCCTGTTTGTTATTTTTTCTGGTCAGTATTGTTATGAAATTATTTAGCTGGTAAAATTATAATCATATCACAACATCCCCAGCTGAACTGATCATTTAGGATAACACTGGAGCCTTCCTGCGCGATATTCTTCTTCGTCTTCTTTATTGTTCATGTTCTTGTTCTTTTTCTTCTTCGTCTTCTTCTTCTACTTCTTTTTCGTCTTCTTCTTCTTCTTCTTTTCTTTCTTTCTTTCTTTCTTCGTCTTCTTCCCCTTCTTCTCCTTCGTCGTCGTCGCGTCTTCTTTCTGCTTCTTCTTCGTCTTTTTTTCTTCTTTTTCTTTTCTTCTTCTTCATTCATTTCCTTTCTTCGTCTTCTCCCCCTCCTGCTCTTTCTTCGTCTTTCTTTTCTCTTCTCTTCCTTTTTCTCCTCCTCCTCCTTTTCCTTCTTCCCTCCTCTTTTTCATCCCCCTCCTCTCCTCCTCCTTCTTCTCTTCCTCCTCCTCCTCCTCCTTATTCTTCCCTCCTCTTTTCCTTCCTCCTCCTCCTCCTTTTTCTCCTCCTCCTTTTAATATGTGCCACATTATAAAGATACAACAATTTAGGCCAGACTTTCCTTTCTCTTCAGTCATCATTACTGTCCCAAAACGTAAGAGCGTGAACTTATAAGAGAGAGAGAGAGAGAGAGAGAGAGACAGAGAGAGAGAGAGAGAGAGAGAGAGAGTGTGTGTGTGTGTGTGTGTGTGTGTGTGTGTGTGTGTGTGTGTGTGTGTGTGTGTGTGTGTGTGTGTGTGTGTGTGTGTGTGCTGCCAGGGAGTCGAGAGGAGATCAGAGCAAAGATAGGTCACGCTTGGCCCTCGAGGACGACACCTGGCACTCGATTAGCACTTGGCACTCGAGAGCACCTGACACTCGATGCCCTTGTGTTGCACCAGTGAAGGGGTCAATATTTTGCAACATATCCCCAGCCTGGTGTAGGAGGGGAGTGCGTGGAAGAGGGAGACAAAGTGTGTGTGTGTGTGTGTGTGTGTGTGTGTGTGTGTGTGTGTGTGTGTGTGTGTGTGAAAATCTCTCTCTCTCTCTCTCTCTCTCTCTCTCTCTCTCTCTCTCTCTCTCTCTGCCACAAGGGTACATAAAAAAAAAACTGCAAAAAAGACAAAAATCTTTAAAAAAAGGAAAAAAATAACAAATAAACTGGCGTGTTGATTTGACTAGTAACGAAGGAGACTTGGGTGAGACTTGGTATTCTAATTAGTTGAGTTCCCTCGTTCCGTCACATAAAAAATGGTAGGTTGATTTGACTAGTAACCAAGGAGACTGCACAGGGGGCACCATACGATTCGTCACAAGCCTTAGAAATGAAATCTACCCAGCCCTTCTCAACTTCTCTCATTTTCCGCCTCATAGCCTCCAGTTTCCCTCCCCCCCCTCTCTCTCTTTCTCTCCACATACATACACACATATAAACACACATTAGCAGAGGTACCCGGCGTTGCCCAGGCCAAAAAGGCAAACACCCTAATCCTATTTGTTCTAGTTCAATCTTTCTGCTCCAGAAATATCCTGTACTGTGCCTCTTATGCCTTTGAAGAGGGTTTATAAGAGGTCCAGCAACTTTCTATGTCAGCTTTCGCAGACTAACGCACAGAATTTGTGCGTACTTGTTTACTATTACCGGTGACCTCAAAAATGACCTCCGACCGGTGACCTCAAATGACATAGGAGGTCAACCTCACATAGCCTATGTCCGAACAGGATGTCTAGTGAGTCTCCATGCCAAAAATTGGGCTGCAGGGGTTCCCGACATTGCCCGGGCCAAAAAGGCGAACACTTTACCGGTGACCTCAAATGACCCAGATCTGAATTTTGACCCGCTAAAACCTTGCTTAGGTCACCCTGATTCAAAATAAATATGGGTCTAGGGGTCTGTGGCCCTTGGTTTGGGCGTGACTGAAGGACAAACAGAAAAACAAACACTGTAGCTCTTTATATACTGTACTGTACTGTATATATATATATATATATATATATATATATATATATATATATACATATATATATATAAACCATCTACCTCACATTCAGTTCACATCCACAGGTAGGGTAGCTTTCTTTCCTCCCTCCCTCCTACACTTTCTCTCTCTCTCTCTCTCTCTCTCTCTCTCTCTCTTCTTATTTACTTTCACTGATTCTTTAAGAAGTTGAGACATCTTATTTCTTCCTTATAGTCCAAGTTCTCCTCCTCTCTCTCTGTGTTTACTTTATCTATGTATCTATCTATCTATCTATGTATATCTATCTATCTACCTATCTATCTATCTATCTATCTATCTACATATGCCTGCCTGTCTGTCTGGCCATCTTCTATCTATCTAAATCTATCTACTTATCTATCTACCTGCCCAATTCAGTTAACATTAAGAATAGCTCTCTCTCTCTCTCTCTCTCTACCGTACAGTATCTATCTACCTATCTATCTCTATCCATCTAAATATCTATCTCACACAGTTCATATCTAGTTTCCTCTCTCTCTCTCTCTCTCTCCTTCTTCCTCAAACAGCAAATTTTCAACAACTTATCCTTATCGCCTCCCAGTTCTTCCTGGATTTCTGTCTCCTGTTCTATCTGTCTTTTTTCTTCGTTTTTCTTCACTTTCTGTTTCTCTTGATTCTCTGTCTGTCTGTCTCTGTCTGTCTGTCTGTCTCTCTCTCTCTCTCTCTCTCTCTCTCTCTATCTTTCTCTCTCTCTCTCTCTCTCTCTCTCTCTCTCTCTCTCTCTCTCTCTCTCTCTCTCTCTATGTTTGTCTGTCTTCAGCTTATCAGTCTGTCTGTCTGTCTGTCAGTCTGTCTTTCCAAGCTTTCTGTCTGTGTCTTTCTCCAATTTTTCTATCTCTTTCTGTTTTTTCTATCTATCTATCTGTCTATCTACCTGTCTCTAGTCTATCTATTTATGTGAATCGGCGTCTTTTTCTCTCTGTCTACATCTCTCCAGTTCACCTGTCTAAGCCTTTTTTTGTCTGTCTGTCTGCCTGCCTACTACTTTTTCTGTCTATCTATCTGTCTGTCTATCTACCTCTAAATAAACCATTCATTACCAATGGTTAATTATTCTTGCAACCACCAAGCGATTTTAATCATCTTGGTAAAAAAGCTTCTCGTTCTAAAGGGGCTACGGTCAATCTCCACTACCCTCTTCAATAATATACATTTGGACGCCTCGAAGTCTAGTGGGTTATGGTGCCTAAGATGGTGATTCTTTTTTTTTTTTTTCAATGACAGGAAGAAGGAACCAAAGGCCGGAGCCTGCAAACTGTTCCCTCCAAGGAAAAACAGAAACAAGATAACGGAGAGCCAAATTCAAGATCCGTTCATTTCGAGATGCCTGCCTGGACACACTGCGTTTGAAGGACTGAAGATCATAGCAAGTAGGAAATACAAAGGAAAACAGTGCCAGAGTTGACCTGTTGCACAGGTGAAGGACTGGGAGTAACGGTTAACTCTTGCATTTGAGAACTGGACACAAAAGGGATGAGAGTTTGTTACCAGACGGGTGCTACGTGCCCGCCATAGTGGTGAGGGATGTAAGCAGACAGTTCAGAAGAGCAGTGACCACTGAAGTGGCGATAGAAAAGGGATAAAGATGCAACACCGTGGCGAAGAGACAGATTAAAGGGAGCCAGGGAGGAGGAGAGTTAATGAGACGAAAAGCCTTTGACTCCACCCTACTAAGAAGAGCTGTATGTGGCAAGCCTCCCCACACATGAGAGTTGTACTCTACACAGGGGCGAATAAAAACCCTGCATAAAGTCAACAACTGTGCAGGGATAAAGAAGGTACGGAGTCGGCTTAGCACACCTAATCTCTTGGAAGCAGATTTTACGAGAGGTAATAAGTATGTTCTTTCTAAGATCAATCCCTAGAGAATGAAACCCCAAGTATGTTTAAAAATGATGATGCAGGACTCCTATGGAAGATTTTGTCGGGTTGATAGATGTAAGAACTGAGTTTTTTATGCACTAAAAACAACAAGATTATTTATTACCCCAATCAGAGATACGAGCCGTCAGACATTACGTGTGCTTCAGCCTTGTAGCTGAAGTAACTGCTGAGCTGAATGCTACGGGAAGCGAATGGAAATGTGAAGAGTGGAATCATCAGCATATGAGTGGATAGGGTTAGATGTACAGCGTAGAATGTCACTGATGAATAACAGGAAGAGAGTTGGTGATAGGACAGAGCCCTGAAGAACACCACTACTGATGGCTCTAGGATAAAAACGATGGCCGTCTACAACCGCAGCTACAGAACGACCAGAAAGGAAGCTTGAGATAAAGGCACAGATAGAAGGACAGAAACCGTAAGAGGGCAGTTTGGAAATTAAAGATTTATGCCAGACTCGATCGAAAGCCTTTGAGAAGTCAAGTGCAATGGCAAAGCTATCGCCAAAGTCCCGAAAGGAGGATGACCAGGAGTCTGACGGAACCCATACTGACGATCAGAAAGAAGGCTGTTGTAGGAAAGATGCTTTAAATTTTTTTGTTAAGAACAGACCCAAAACTTTTGAAACAGGATGTTAAAACAATTGGACGATAGTTAGAGAGTTGGGAATGGTCACCCTCTTTGGGACTGGCTGAATGAGAGCAAACTTCCAGCAAGAAGGAAAGGTGCAAGCTGATAGACAAAGGCGAAACAGTTTACCTGGGCAGGGTGAATGCACAGACGCAGTTCTTGCGGACATGAGGAGGGACCCCATCAGGCCCACTTGCTTTGTTGGTGCTGGGGCCAGTGATGGCAGAAAATATAACAGTTGATGAAATTTTAATGTCAGCCATAAGGAAGTCAGAGGGGGGAAGTGATGGAGGAACAGCACCGAAATCGTCTAAAGTGGAAATGGAGGAGAAGGTCTGAGTGAAGAGTTCTGCTTTATCAGTAGAAAAAGTAGTTACAGAGCCATCAGAGTAGAAAAGAGGAGGGAAGCATGATGAGGTAAAATTGTTAGAAAGGTTTTTAGCACGGTGCCAGAAGGAGCGGGAAGAATTTGAGTTGGAGAGTTCAGAAGATTTTGTACGAATGAAATTATTTTTTTGCGGAGAGAAGGATAGACTTATCACGATTCTGGGCAGAAACATAAAGGAGATGAGATTCAGGAGCGAGTTGGCTCTGATACCTTTTGTAGGCCTTCTTCTTGTTGACAGCATTAGGACAAGCGTGATTAAATCAATTTTTTTTTTTTTGCATTAGTCACGGGATATAAGAAAGGAATGTATGCTTTCATGCCTGAGAGAATAACCTTCATAATGCGCATGGCACACTCAGATGGCTCCCAGCCATGGAAGCAATAATCATTCCAGGGAAAATCAAAGAAGTACTGCATGATGGCCTCCCGATCAGCAGCTCCAAAATGCCACAACCGACACTTTTTGGAGGGTCCACATCCCTTACTGGAGCGATTAGACATGTTAAGGTAATAAGGTTGTGATCGGAGGAGCCCAACAGAGGAAAGATTAACAGTGTAAGCAGAAAGATTAGTTGTAAGGATGAGGTCAAGTAAGTTGGAACTCTCTCCAAGGCGGTCAGGGATACGGGTAGGGTGCTGTACAAGCTGTTGTATCCATCTGGGACAGAAAAGATGTAGGCTTGTTCACCAGGTGGATCAGTGAAAGGAGAGGAGAGCCAAAGGTGGTGATGAACATTCTGTTGATATCACCAAGAATGAATATTTCAGAGAAAGAAGAAATGGATAGAATGTGTTCCATCTTAGAAATGAGATAGTCGAAGAATTTTTCATAGTCGGTAGAATTAGCGGATATGTCAACAGCACAGATATAATTAGTCAGAGAATGACAGGAAAGCCGAAGCCTGAGTGTAGAAAATTCAGAAGATTCAAGTTCAGGAACACGAGAGCAAGATTTGTCGTTTCATGAATATACACAAGTCACCCTTGGCTTTGGAATGAGTATAGAGAAAGTAGGAGGATACAGAGAAGGGTTTGCTATCAGTCGCCTCGGACAGCGTAGTCTCAGAAAAGAAGGCGAGGTTTAGAAGAGGAGAGGTGGTGCTCAACAGAGAGAAGGTTAGAGGAAAGGTCACTCATGTTGCAGAAATGAAGAAGTGAGTCAGACAGTGGTTCCAGGCATCTCGCTGGGTTTATTAATTACAAAGAGATTCAGGAAAGAGCAACTGGTCATTTGGATTCAGTGTTAGGATTAAGTACCCTAGCCCCGGGTCCCTATGCTACTGATGTGGCAAGAAAGGATTGTGACTGACAGATATAAAGGTAGACAGATTTATATTCATAAATACATAAGCAGATAAACATACGGAGAGACGTAGAAAGACAGGTTTCTATCTAGCACTCTATCTATTAACTTATCTATCTACACACACACACACACACACACACACACACACACACACACACAATACATTAACGAGAACCGACAGTTACTCTATTATTCAAGAGGATTTACAGATCAACATTTTTTCTGATCTTTCCCTCCTTCCTCCCGCCAAAAATGATGCTCTCTCTCTCTCTCTCTCTCTCTCTCTCTCCAGGTAAGCTGTTGGAAGGCTATTTATCTTCTGCCCCGTCTTTTTTTTTTTTTTTTTTATCTATCTATTACCTACTTCCTACTACCTACCTGCCTTTCTGTTTACCTACTACACCCACTTCCTATTGTCAGTTTACATATTTATCTATTACCTACTTCCTGTCACCTGTCTGTGTCTTGTCTGCTTACCTATATCAGTTAGGCTACAGACTTCATTTTACTTACTTTGTCTATTTTCTTAACCAAGTTACCTTCAACCTACTTCCTATTACCCACCATTTATCTGTTTATCCATTACTTATTTACCCATTACGTATTTATTTATTACTAGCAAGGGTACCCGGAGTTGCCCGGGTAAAACCCTACGATCGTGCATCCTGGCATTGCCTGGGACCCTGGATGGCCACTACCCTGAGGGAGAAAACCCCGGGGTTACATTTTACCCACTGATCCTATGTCTCTCCCAGGATCCATTTCCCTAACTGACCTATTCCTACCATGGACTTGCTTTGCCACTATTCCCCTACCCACTAACTCTACCAACCTACCCCCACCCGCCCTGGCAACCCCATCAATCCGTCAGTCCGTCTGACCCATTGTGGCTGAGATTGTAATAATGATATGGGTGTCCAAATTATTTTAAAAACTCTACGGTAACTGGCTACCATGTTTCCACCACGCTGACTTGATTATTTCTAATTAGTTAAAATATTGTCCATCCGGGGCGCCACTTTAGTAACGTGCACATTTAAATTCGCCATAAAAATTTGCACCTGTCAGAGCTGTTTAGAGAGTCCTATATGTATCCCGCACGATTTCCAGAGGACAGACACAAACGCTGTTTTATATACACAAATCTACTTCCCAACATCTTCACCTCCCCACGCAAAATAATTTCCCCTCCACTCTCATTCTCCCAGGAAGCTGTTGTTAAGCTCGCATTTTTTTTTTTTTAACACGTATTTGCTATTGAGAGTTTTCTTTAATATACATAGGTTTTCAGGGATGAGGCGTATGGGCCTGATGGAGTCCCTCCTGTTGTCCTCAAGAACTGTGCTTCAGTGCTCACACCCCGCCTAGGTAAACTCTTTCGCCTTTGTCTATCAACTTGTACCTTTCCTTCTTGCTGGAAGTTTGCTCTCATTCAGCCAGTCCCAAAGAAGGGTGACCATTCCCAACCTTCTATCTATCGTCCAATTGCTTTAACATCCTGTATCTCAAAAGTTTTCGAGTCTATTCTTAACAGAAACATTTAAAAGCATCTTTCCTATCACAACCTTTCTGATCATCAGTATGGGTTCCGTCAGGGTCGCTCCACTGGCGATCTTCTCACCTTCCTTTCAGACTCCTGGTCATCCTTCGTTCGGGACTTTGGCGAAAGCTTTGCCATTGCACTTGACATCTCAAAGGCTTTCGATCGAGTCTGGCATAAATCTTTAATTTCCAAATTGCCCACTAACGGTTTTTATCCTTCTACCTGTACCTTCATCGCTAGCTTCCTTTCTGGTCGTTCTATAGTTGCTGTTGTAGACGGCCATCGTTCTTCTCCTAGATCTATCAACAGTGGTGTTCCTCAGGGCTCTGTCCTATCACCAACTCTCTTCCTTTTTATTCATCAATGACCTTCTAAGCTGTACATCTAACCCTGTCCACTCGTACGCTGATGATTCCACCCTTCACCTTTCCATTCGGTTCCCGCAACGTCCATCTCAGCAGTTACTTCAACAAACAAGGGATGAGGCTGTGGCACACCTAATGTCTGACCTGGCAAGTATCCCTGACTGGGGTAAAAATAATCATGGTTTTAATGCATCAAAAACTCAGTTTTTACACCTATCAACCCAACAAAATCTTCCACTGGAGTACCCACTAATGTTTAATAATATCCAGCTCAATCCTGCATCATCTCTGAACATGCTTGGGGTTTCATTCCCTCGGGACTTATCTTGGAAAGATCATATTGCATCTCTTGTATAATCTGCTTCCAAGAGATTAGGTGTGCTAAGCCGATTCCGTGCCTTCTTTACCCCTGCACAGCTGTCCACTTTATACACGGGTTTTATTCGCCCCTGTTTAGAGTACAACTCTCATGTGTGGGGAGGCTCCCCACATGCAGCTCTTCTCAATAGGGTGGAGTCAAAGGCTTTTCGGCTCATCAACTCTCCTCCTCTTACTGGCTCTCTTCAACCTCTCTCTCTTCGCCGCACTGTTGCATCTTTATCTCTTATCTACCGCTACTTCATAGGTCACTGCTCCTCTGATCTGTCTGCTTGCATCCCTCCACCTCTAAGACGGGTGCGTAGCGCCCGTCTAGCAACAAACTCTCATCCTTTTTCTGACCAACTATCTAATGCAAGAGTTAAACGTTACTCCCAGTCCTTCATTTATGCAACAGGTCAACTCTGGAACTGTCTCCCTCTGTCTGTATTTCCTACTTCCTATGATCTCCAGTCTTTCAAACGCAGTGTGTCCAGGCATCTCGAAATGAACGAATCTTGAATTTGGCTCTCTTTTGTATTGTTTTTTTTTTTTTTCTTGGAAGGAACGGTTTGCGGACTCCTGGCCTTTAGTTCCTTCTTTCTTGCATTTAAAAAAATGAGAGAAATGATGTAGTGTTATTTAGTTAATCTGCTCTCCTCCTTCCTCCTTTCCCCCTTCCTTCCATTATCTAGTTCTTCCTTCTTCCTTCCTTTCATCTGATTCATCCTCCTTCTTTCCTTCCTTCTTTCTTTCCTTCCTTTTTTCCTTCCTTCCTCCTTGCTTCCTTCCTTCTTTACATCTTCCTCCCTTACTTCCTTCCTTCCTTTCCTTTCTTCCTGCCTTCTTTACATCTTTCCTTCCTTCCTTCCTTCTTTACATCCTTCCTTCCTTCCTTCCTTCCGTCTTTACATCTTTCCTCTTCCCTTCATTCCTTCATTACATCTTTCCTTCCCTCTTTCCTTCCTCCTCCACATATTTTCTCCTTCCTTCCTCCTTCCAAGCACCTCCTCCTAAGCGATTTATTTTGCACACTATCCCATACTACTTTCTCACATTTCAATATCGGCTATGACTCCACAAAAATATATCATCCAACATTAATCCACGACTTAAATAAACCACTTCAGAACAGGTGCTAGGGATACTTAACAAGAAAATAATAGTTGGGAATAATAGTTGGGAATAATAGCTAAGAATAGTTGGGAATAATTGATGGGAATAATAGTCGAGAATATAGTTGGGAATAATAGCGGAGAATAATAGGTGGGAATAATAGTTGGGAATAATAGTTGAGAATAATAGTTGGGAATAATAGTTGGGAATAATAGTTGAGAATAATAGTTGGGAATAACAGCTGGGAATAATAGGCCTAGTTGGGAATAATAGCTGAGAATACTAGTTGGGAATAATAGTTGAGAATAATAGGTGGAAATAGTTGGGAATAATAGTCGAGAATAATAGTTGGGAATAATAGTTGTGAATAATCGTTGAGAATAATAGTTGGGAATAATAGTTGGGAATACTAGTTGGGAATAATAGTTGAGAATAACAGTTGGGAATAATAGGCCTAGTTGGGAATAATAGTTGATGGATGATGCAGACGAGAATAAAGTAGAAAATGAACGAAAAATTATGAGACTAGTGAACGACGTGGGACTAGAAAAAGAGGTAAAACTAAAAAGGAAAAAAATACAGGCAAAACACACACACACATACACACACACACACACACACACACACACACACACACACACACACACACACACGCACGCACGCACACACACACACACACACACACACACACACACACGAACACCCTCCCCCCCACACACACGTAAGCACAAGAAACAACCTAACTGAGGGAGAACAATCAACATCAAGCATAATTATTAAGTGGGCCACACACTCATCTAATAAACAATCAAGCTCTTGGAATCCTGACTCAACCACATAGCCATAAAAACATACTAAAGCCCTTCACTTTATCTACCATACTCTTTTCACTCTAACTTGACCCAAAATTCCCATCTCTCCATCTTGAATGCTGATTTGTAGAAAAAGATGACATTAGTTTATAATGCTTGTCACGAAGAAGTGCTAAGGAGATTAGATAGAACATAAGAATCACACTAAATCCCTTCACTTTATCTCCTATACTCTTTTTACTCTAACTTGGCCTACTATGCGTTTCAGGGGCCTTGACCCATCGTTTTTCGCAAATATCTTCGAAACAAACAGTCGGATCAGTATGGCATATTACCACGGCCTGTTTCACACCCTGCCCTAATTTTAGGCACTATAGTGCATTGCCAAATGTACTTGATTACGGCGTTTACTCTTGACTGTGATAACGTCGTATCCTTCAGCCGACACGGCATTCGAACAGGTGAGGCGTGACTCAGTTGTGACGTCACCAAATACACTGCCCCTTCTTCCCCACCCTCCTCCCTCTTCCCTCCACGTACGGTATACGTTAACATGGTGAGCCACGGGCAGTGGGCAGCATTAGGCTTATTCCCGCATTCTATGAAGAAACTTGCCTCGTCACTGCCATGTCCAACATGTTACGTTGTCGTTGTCGTTGTAAAACCGCAATTGAGAGAGAGAGAGAGAGAGAGAGAGAGAGAGAGAGAGAGGAGGGAGGGGGGAGGGTGGGGAAGGAGGGGTAGTGTATTTGGTGACGTCACAACTGAGTCACGCCTCACCTGTTCGAATGCCGTGTCGGCTGAAGGATACAACGTTATCACAGTCAAGAGTAAACGCCGTAATCAAGGCACTATAGTGTATTTGGCAATACACTATAGTGCCTAAAATTAGGGCAGGGTGTGAAACAGGCCGTGGTAATATGCCATACTGATCCGACTGTTTGTTTCGAAGATATTTGCGAAAAACGATGGGTCAAGGCCCCTGAAACGCATAGTAAAATCTTCATCATTCCATCTTGAATGCTGATTTGTATGAACAGACCGACACCAGATTATGATGCTACTAGTCATGAAGAAGTGCCATGGAGAGTAGGTAGAGCGGTAGTATTGTCTCCGCCACTGAGCTACGTGAAATCAGCTGCCTAGGGACGAAAATCTGGGCCAAGTTAGAGTGAAAGAAGTATAGAAGTGGAAATTCGGCGGCTCTCCTGTCAGTGAGTTAAAATAAGCGGTCACATTTTTGTCATATACTTTCTCTGTACAAAATTATTCGAATCAGGCAAAGGGAGGGAGGGAGGAAGGGAGGGAGGGAGGAAGGGAGGGAGGGAGGAAGGGAGGGAGGAAGGATTAAAAAGAGGGAAGAAATTAAGAAATAAGTAAGTTGGGAAGGAAGGAACAGATAGGGATGAAGGGAGTAAATATCACTGTATGTCTGCTTGTCTGTCTGTCCATCAGTCTATCTCTCCATCTACCTATCTATCCACCTATGTACTCTGTGTTACCTATGTATATAAATGTGTAGCTACTTATGTATGTACCCACCATTCTCTCTCTCTCTCTCTCTCTCTCTCTCTCTCTCTCTCTCTCTCTCTCTCTCTCTCTCTCTCATTTTTAAAGTATGAATGTTATAAATCTGTATACAACTGTCCTCCTCTCTGTCTCGGTCACCCTCTCTATGTTTCTCTCTCCTACCCCCCAACTCTCTCTCTCTCTCTCTCTCTCTCTCTCTCCTTTAATCTATTTACGTATATCTATTCAATTTTGTTCTCCCAATCTTTATCTACCTGTCTGTCCGTCTCCCTTCACCCCCTGTCCTCTCTCTCTCTCTCTCTCTCTCTCTCTCTCTCTCTCTCTCTCTCTCTCTCATCTCAGCGCCACACACACCCAGGTAACACATGACCTATATCGGGAGAGGGACTGACATTTATTAAACAAGTTTCTAATTTATCCTCGGACCCCTGGCCAAGTTAGGGACCACAATGAGGGACAACAACAACGATTTCTTTAATATGAGGGCTAAATAAATAAATAATTAAACAAATAAATAAATAAATAAATAACTGTGTGGCGGTAGCAAAAGTACCTACAGTATACTAGAAAGTGGCAAAAATAGTAGCCTACCAGTAAAACGCCTTTTTTGGCGAGGTACGACCGAGACCATTAATAAATCTGAAATCATTGAAATGTCGCCTTACACCCCGAAGATGCCTAGAGTATATTAATGGCTGCCAAGTTTCATGTCTTTATGACAAACTGTCTGGCCTGTGGCCCTCTTTCGAAGATTTTCGACATGCTGCACTTGGCGCGTGTCACGTGCCACGTGCACCGCCTGGGTGTGATGAAACCTGTCAAAAACAAATCTTAAAGAATTGGACTACCATATGGTGCAAACCACACAGTGATCGGCCCTGTGGTTGCTGAGATAGAAGCTTCTCAAAAGCGTTAGGGTCGGGCCGGGATGGGCCGTTCATAATGTGAGGAAATGCCACGACTTGACGAGAGACCCGCGAAGACTTTGCCCTCAGCCGTAATAATACGGCAGCAGAAAACAGACAATAGTATAATAGTACATGATAACTGAAGGCTGATAATATAGAGTCCTTTCATCTTAAGCTGGCCCAGATTTTCGTCCTTTTGCAGAAGAATTCACGTAGTTCAGTAGCAGAAAAATACACTACTACGGTTCTACGTCTTTTCCATAGAACTTCTTTGTGACTAGCATCACATTCATACTGTTAATCTGTTGTTACAACTCAGTAGTGGAAAGAGAGTAATTTTAGGCAAAGTTAGAGTGAAAGGAGTATATGAGTGATCTTCCTAAGTAAAAAATAGATAGCAAAAAAAATGATAGATAGCCAAAACAGAATTAAGAAACATCTATTGAAGTGATAATCATAATGACGGCTGTTACAAATCAAAATAATTATATTCCATTCACTGTGAGAGGTTTTAGTATGAAATATGGATGAATCTGGAGGGAGTAACAATTATTAATAAAAGGAAATTGTAGTGAAAGGGTTAATGGAAGCTACTACTACTACAACTATTACTACTACTACTACTACCATTACTACTACTATTACTACTACTACCACTACTACTACTACTACTACTACGGAGGCTTATTAACAACATGGTTTGAATCCTGGTTTGGGCAGCTGGTACCACTCGATTCAGGTGTCCATTCATCCTTTATGGGTTGGCAGGTAAAGTGAGTACCTGGGTAACACCTACGGGAGGTAACTGTGCTAACCTGGATGATGCAGTGGCCTAGTATTCCTGGGTAGTGGCTGAGTAACCCGCCACACGCTCAAAGGCCAAAGAAAAATTATATAAGGGCCATGAATCAACGTCTCATGGGTTCTGGTCTAGCCTTTGTTATGTAGGTGATCCACTGCGACAAGTACACACACACACACACACACACACACACACACACACACACACACACACACACACACAGCGTATACCTCCACCAACACCAAAAAAATGTATGATTCATCCACTCGGGCCCAGATCTACCTAAAAATATCTTTTTCTACTCCCTAACCCACTTCCTGTCCACCAATTTTTCTGATGTCCGATATTTTTTTTTTTTTTTTTTTAATACAAGGAAGAAGGAACCAGGGAGCCTGCAAATTGCTCCAAGAACAAAAATAAAAACAATATAACAGAGAGCCAAGTTCAAGATCCGTTCATTTAAAATATCTTATACACAAACAGACGAACAAACAGACGCAGGTGAATACGCAAGCTCCTCTAACTGCGCTGGCGGAGGTAATTAAATGTAAATTACCGGAGTGAAGCGCCTTTACACCTTCAGTACCAAAGTACATACACACACACACACACACACACACACACACACACACATACACACACACACACACGCCGTAACTCCCTGCCATAATATCGCACAAAACAAAACTTTAATTGGACAAGTAAATCCCCCCAACATTTCAATTAAAATCCGCTGATGGAAGATATTGTGTTTGTTGTTGTTGCTGCTGTTGTTTTTGTTTTTGTTGTATTTGTTTTTTGTTGTTTTTGTTTTTGATGTATTTGTTTTTGTTGTTTTGTTGCTTTTGTTTTTGTTGCTTTTGTTGTTTTTGTTGTAATTGTTGTTTTTGTTGTGGCATTTGCTGTTTTGTTGTTTTTGTTGTATTTGTTTTTGTTTTGTTTTTGTTTTTGCTGTATTTGATGTTTGTTGTAGTACCGGTATTTGTTGTTTCTGTTGTTGTTGTTGTTGTTGTTGTTGTTGGGGCAAACTTTCCGTAATAATCTGGTGTGGTTTGGGGGGCGAGATGTGAAGGGGAAAACTTTTAAAATTGTATTCTTGTTACTTCCTGACGATCTTTGTGTGTGTGTGTGTGTGTGTGTGTGTGTGTGTGTGTGTGTGTGTGTGTGTGTGTGTGTGTGTGTGTGTGAAATTACTTGCCATTTCAGTCAGTTCTCCTTGCAGTAAATTCTAAGTAGTAAGTTTAACAAGACTCAGTTAATTTTAGTCATTTCTCAGTCCAGTCATTCTTTGGTCAGTCAGTTTCCAGTTTACTTTGCTCACTTTTGCCGGGTTCAGTCAGCGGTCAGAGTCAGTCAAGAGTCAGTAGAGTTGAGGGAGAAAGAGAGCTTCGTGGCAGAGTCCACGGCGAGAGAGAGAGAGAGAGAGAGAGAGAGAGAGAGAGAGAGAGAGAGAGAGAGAGAGAGAGAGAGTATGCAGTTGGGATTTACTTATGGGGTGCAAGATGCAAAAGTTGCAAGAATGTCGACCACGCGAGGGAAATGGATGCATTAAATCTGGATGAAGGAAAACTATGCTGAAAGTATGAAGCTTGAAGAGAGATGAAGGAGAAGAAAAAGGAGAGGATGTGAAGACGAAGAAGGTGAGAGAAAGGATGAGAACGAGGAGGAGGATTAATAATAATAATAATAATAGTAATAATAATAATAATAGTAATAATAATAGTAATAGTAATAATAATAATAATAGTAATAATAATAATAGTAATAATAATAGTAATAGTAACAGTAATAATAATAATAATAATAGTAATAATAATAGTAATAGTAACAGTAATAATAATAATAATAATAATAATAATAATAATAATAATCCATCCATCCATCATCCCCATGAGCAGCGTAGGCAAGTTGGTCCTGACATTTAAGATGTGAGTGACCAGCCTCACTCATCCCTGAGTGACATTACGAGAGCAATAAACCCCAGCTTCCCCGTGGATAAAAACCTGCAACGGCTCAAACCGACTGGAGCGCCTTAATTGGCCACTAAACCACCAGGCGCCATAAACTGGTTATATGGTTACCACCCAGCATAGTAAATGGTTTCCTGGTGTACAGGAAACCATTTGGCTTGTCACTCAGTGTAGAGTCACCCGTAGACAGAAGGAAGAGGAAAGAATGAAGGAAAGAATGACAAGAGAAAAGGTGGAAGGAAGGAAGGAAGAGAGGAAATTGCAGGCACCCGAAAGCAGCACTACATCGAGTGAGTGGATGGTAAGCGCCCCCACGATAATAATAATAACTGAAATATATGGAACATAGGCTCAACGAGCAAAATGGAACCGCGGTGGTCTTCTTCCACAAGTGGCCATCCAGGGTTCCAGGGAATACCGGTATGCACGATCATAGGGTTTTACCCGGGCAACTCCGGGTACCCCTGCTAGTCAAGTATAGTCTAATAACGCACGCACTGTGTACTGCCATGAAAAAGACGCCAAGAAGTAACCTATTCCTACTGGATTAAAATATGATGATGATGATGCTTTATCTGGGGGAAAAATGAATACTCCTACGGATTATTATCACGAGGAAGGAGATGATTATATATATATATATATATATATATATATATATATATATATATATATATATATATATATACATATATATATATATATATATATATATATATATATATATATATATATATATATATATATATATATATATATATATATACCGTATATATGTATACTGTATATAAAGGAACTTTGTCAAGGAGAGTGAATAAACCCGCTGACACGATGATGTGTCCCTGCAAGATGAAAAAAAAAAAAAAAAGGGGGGGGGCGGGAGATAGACTTTTCTTTTTTTTTTTTACAAAGTTAATACTCTTTACGAGGGCAGAGTTTAGTGGGCGGAGGAAGGGAAGATGTGATTTAGGAAGCATATTTATACTCGTGTTTGTGGACTCAAAAGACGCTTAACTTTGGCGACGAGGGGAGGGAAAACCCTTTTTTTTTTTTTTTTTTTTTTTTTAAGTTCGCGCCGCCAACGTCTGCTAAGAACATTAAGGGAATTCTAACGTTTTTCGGGATGGTTTTTCTTAAACTGGAAAACTAGACGGTATATTGTGAACCATCCCTCGCTGTAGGATCCAGACACTTTTTTCAGACGATTTTTTTTTTTGCCCGTGCTGTGATGTCTGTGAAGTTAACGTTACTTAATTTTTGGTTAGGGGAGGAAAAAATTTCGTGCTTTAATTAAGGTTCACGAAGTCTTCAGAAAACTCCCAGTGGTGAGCAAAGAACCATTAACAGGATTCAGAAGCTTATTTCCAGACGGTTTTTCCAGCTTGACATGTGATTAAGGGGCATAGTTATCCTTGTGTTTGTGATATAGAAAAAACAAAAAAGATGTATATTTTGCAGTTCATGGTCTACGTCTCTCACTTTAACAGAGTCCAGACGCTTTTTCAGACGGTTTTCTAGCGTGACGTGATTTAGGAAGCATATTTATCCTCGTGCTTGTCATAAAAGAAAAAAAGGTGTATGTATTTATTAGTTAATACTCTACATCTCTCAATTTAACAGAATCCAGACGCTTTTTCAGACGGTTTTTCCAGCTCCTTGTGTGATTTAGGAAGCATATTTATCCTCGTGTTTGTGATAGAAAAAAAAAGGTATGTATTTTTCAACTAATGGTCTATGTCTCACACTAAGAATCTAGACGCTTTTTCAGACGGTTTTTCCAGCGCCATGTGTGATTTAGGAAGCATATTTGTAGACTTGTTTATGGTCTTTTGGACAGGGGTGGAAATGCGTCTTCTATCTATCTATCTATTGCCAGACGCCTCAATCCCGTTTGGGGTGGCCACAAACAAATCGCCTCCAAGTCGCCCTGTCCCCCGCCATTTCACTCCCCTGCTCCCAACTCACACCCCCCTCTCTCAAATACCTCTCCACCCCATCCCTCCATCTCATCCTCGGCCTCCCCCTCCCTCTTTCCCCCTCCACCTCACTCACATACACTCTCTTCGTCAGTCTTTCACCCTCCATCCTCTCCACATGGCCAAACCACCTCAGTATGTTCCTCATAACGCTTCCTATCACATCCACATCAACACCACAACGCTCCCTTTATATCCTCATTCGTCAGCCTGTCTCTCCATGTGACTCCACAGGCTCCTCTTAAATAACTCATTTTCACTGCTCTCACTCTTGACTTGTGTCCTTCCAACAACGTCCAAGCTTCACTTCCGTACGTTAGAGTTGGTATCACAATACTGTCATGTAGTAACTTTTTCACTTCCATGCTCACTTCCCTGTTTCTTATCACTGCTTTCAAAGAACCAGCAACCTTTCTTCCCTGCTGTACCCTTTCAAGCACTTCACCCTCCAAACCTCCATCCTTACTCATCACACTACCCAAGTACTTAAACGTACTCACATTTTCCAATTCCTCACCATCCAACCTCGCTGTACATTCACTGACTTCACCTCTCTCAAAGACCATCACTTTACTCTTCCCTACATTCACCTTTAGATTCCGTTTCTTACACACTCTCCCAAACTCATCCACCAAGCCTTGCAGCTCCCCTTCGTCTTCACTCAACAACACAGTATCATCTGCAAACAACAGCACAGGGAGTTTCCAAACACTATCCTCTCTCACCAGGGCCACTCCAACATCCACTACCCTACCTTGTACCTCTTTTATTACCCCATCCATGTACAGATTGAACAACCATGGAGACATGACACATCCCTGTTTCAAACCAACTTTCAAAGAGAAAAATTCACTTAGTTCACCATCCACACGCACTGCAGCCTTCGCACCATCGTACATACTCTTCACAGCATTCAACAACTTCCCATCTACTCCATATATTCTTAACACTTTCCACAATCCTAGTCTATCCACCCTGTCATATGCTTTCTCCAAATCCATGAAAGCCGCATACAACTTCTTTCCCTTCTCTAGAAACTTTTCCACTAAAGATCTGAGAATGAATATCTGATCTACACAACCTCTTCCCTTCCTAAAGCCTCCCTGTTCTTCTCCAACTAATTCCTCTGTTCTTTCTCTAACTCTGTCCATAAGTATCCTACCATACACTTTTCCTATTATACTAAGAAGACAAATGCCCCTATGATTACCACACACTTCTTTTTCCCCTTTTCCTTTGTACAAGGGAATAATTATACCTGACTTCCAATCCTCTGGGACTCTACCTTCCTCCCAGGCCAATCTGCACATCTTCCACATCCATTCTACTACTATCTCTCCCCCATGCTTCAGCATTTCACCACACACTCCATCAATTCCTGGGGCTTTCCCTGATTTAACTTTTCTCATTGCTTCCACAACTTCTATCCTACTGATTTCTTCCTGTCTTCTCACCTCCCTCCTTCTCCCAGCCATTCCCCAGCCACTTATACTCGCATTACTTCCATCCTCCACGTTCAACAATTCCTTAAAGTGTTCTCTCCATCTGCTCACTTTTTCTCCCTTCTCCACTAGTAATCTACCATTTTTATCTTTCACTCCCCTGCTAACTTCACTTCCACCCTGTCTTACTCTTTTCACCTCTCTCCAGAACATTTTCTTACAGTCCCTCCACTTTACACTCAAATTCCTTCCAAATTCCTCATCCACTCTCTTCTTACTCTCTCTTACTAATCTTTTCACCTCTCTCTTTCTTTCTACATATAACTCTCTCTTCCGCCTCTCAACCTCTTCCACGCCCCTATTCCTCATCCATTCATTGTATGCTTTCTTCTTTTGTGCCACAGCCTGTTTCACCTCTTCAGTCCACCACGCTGTTCCTTGCATCCCCCTCCGTCTTCTCTTCCTTCCACACACCACATCACATGCTGCACATATTTCTTCTGTAAATATTATACACACACCTTCCACGTCCCCCATCTGCTCCAATTCATAATTGCCCAATCGTTCCTCCACTTCTCTCTTATACTCTGCCTTTTTCTCATCCTCTTGTAACCTTTCCACTCTCCTTGCAACTACTCCTTCCTCTCGTCTTTCCCTTCTTCTGTTCCTCCATCTTACTTGAACTTTAATTCTGGCCACCACCAAGTAGTGGTCAGAAAGTCCACTCCCCCAACCTCTATAAACTCTTGCATCCAATATACATCTTCGCATCCTTTCATCCACACACACATAATCAATCATTGCCTTCCTTTCATTCAGTTCACCACCCACCCTTCTCATCACTCGCCATGTATACCTGTGGATCATTTTATGCCTGAAGAGGGTATTGGCTATCACGAACCCCCTCCCAGCACAAATGTCCACTAACGCACTGCCATTCTCATCTATCTCAGCAGGCACACCCCACTCACCAACTATTCCATCCACCTTCACATTCCCAACTTTACCATTCATATCACCAATCAAAAACACTCTCTCATTCCTTCCAAACTTTTCCATGCACACTTCTACATTTGTCCAGAACTCTTCTCTCACTCTTCTAGCACGATCTTGCGTTGGTGCATACACACACACAATCGCCCACATTTGTATTCCAACTTTCAACTTTACCCACACAATCCTTGATCCAACTGATCCATACTGTCTTATGCTCCTCTTCCATCTTTTACTCACAACTATACAAACTCCTTCCTTTGCCCTCTCATTCTCACCTACTCCTGCACATATACCCCATCCATACTCCCATTCTCTCACACTTTCTCCTCTCCATTTTGTTTCAGTTATTCCACATACATCCACTTTCGCATGCGTCTTCAGAAAAAAAAAAAAAAACAAGGTGAGCAAAGAGCCATTAACTAAATTCAGACGCTTTTTTCAGACGATTTTTCCAGCGTGACTGATGTGATTTGGGAAGAAAATTTATCCTCGTGTTCGTGAATTAAAAAGGGTTTGTTTTTGAAGATTTTTCGAGGTGAGGTCTACGTGCCGAACTTTTCCAAAATCCAGACGGTTTTTTTTTCTCTCTCTCTCTCTCTCTCTCTCTCTCTCTCTCGCTCCAGCGTAACAAGTGTGATTCAAGAAGCATACATTTCCTAGTTTCGTCAACTTAAATTAACTTTGGCTAGAGGAGAGAGAGAGAGAGAGAGAGAGAGAGAGAGAGAGAGAGAGAGAGATATGCTAGAATATACAGTAACAATCGCAAAACTGAAACACTGAGAAAATTTAAACGTGTCGGAGCTTTATCCAGAATCCAGACGCTTTTTCCAGACGGTTTTTCTAGTGTGAGAGAAAATCCTGGAATATGGCAGTGTAGCTGTGAAAATCGTATTGGAGGGATGGAAAGAATTCGCTAAGGTGGGAGAAGATCTGAATTCCAGACGCCTTTTCCAGTATCCAGACGATTTTTCCAAACGGTTTTACCAGCGTCATGAAGTGTAATCTGACCGTGAGACTGCGGTAAGACGCATGCGGGGCGAGGGGTGGGGTTGCCAGTTCTTTGCTTTAATAGAATCCAGGCGTTTTTCCAGACGGTTTTTCAGACGGTGTTTTCAGACGGTTTTTCCAGACGGGTTTCAAACGTTTCCTCGACATTATTCCAGTTTTCCAGGCGGTTTTCCAGACGATTTCTAAACGTTTTTTTCAAGACTTTTCCACTTTTTCAGACGATTTTCCAGACGATTTTTTTTTTTTTTTTTTTTTTTTTTTTTTTTTTTTTTGCGTGAAGGTGAGACAGAAAATTTTGCATGTGGTGTACTGTTGGTAGGAAAGGCGTAAGGAGAGGAGGGGAGGGGGTGGAAGAAACCGCTAAGTTGAGAGGATATCTCATTACTTAGGCGGTTTTTCAAGAATCTAGACTTTTTCAGACGGTTTTTTCAGCTTCATAGAGTGTAAGCTGACCGTGAAACATAGTATGCTTGGGAGACTGGTCCAGAGGGTGAGGGAAGGGTGGGAGGGTGTGAAGGAAGGGCGGGGGTTGAAGGAAGGGTGGGGGTTGAAGGAAGGGTGGGCGTGAAGGAAGGGTGGGCGTGAAGGAAGGGTGGGGGTTGAAGGAAGGGTGGGGGTTGAAGGAAGGGTGGGGGTTGAAGGAAGGGTGGGGGTTGAAGGAAGTGTGGGGGTTGAAGGAAGGGTGGGGGTTGAAGGAAGGGTGGGGGTTGAAGGAAGGGTGGGCGTGAAGGAAGGGTGGGCGTGAAGGAAGGGTGAGCGTGAAGGAAGGATGGGAGGGTGAAGGAAGGATGGGAGGGTGAAGGAAGGATGGGAGGGTGAAGGAAGGATGGGAGGGTGAAGGAAGGGTGGGGTGAAGGAAGGGTGGGGTGAAGGAAGGGTGGGGGTGAAGGAAGGATGGGGGGTGAAGGCAAGGTGGGAGGGTGAAGGAAAGGTGGGAGCGTGAAGGAAAGGTGGGAGCGTGAAGGAAAGGTGGGAGCGTGAAGGAGAGGTGGGAGGGTGAAGGAAGGGTGGGGGAGAAGGAAGAATGGGGGAGAAGGAAGGGTGGGGGAGAAGGAAGGGTGGGAGTGAAAGAAGGGTGGGGGAGAAGGAAGGGTGGGAGTGAAAGAAGGGTGGGGGTGAAGGAAGGGTGGGAGTGAAAGAAGGGTGGGGGTGAAGGAAGGGTGGAGGGGATGAAGGAGGGGTGAGAGAGTGACGAAAGGCTGGGAGGGCTCAAGAAGGGTGGGGGGGAGGGGGGAGTCAAATCGCAAAGTTGAGTGAAGGCGATTTGAAAAAACGTAAGAGAAAGTTCCTGCGATGCGTGTAAGTGGATTATGTAGAGCGAGAGAGAGTTGCCTTGGCGCTGAAATATCTGAAAAATATCCTGAAGTTAACGGAGACGACCAACAGGGTAGGGAATTTATTTAATCGTAGGCAAAACCTTTTCTTTTGATTCGTATAGTATAGTACTGCTCGATCTCTGGCAGCCTTTCTATCAGCCCTCATCCTTGAGGTCACACTGTATGACCTCGTCCCAGGTCTTTTTCTGTCTGCCTTACCCCCCGACGTTCACTCCTTTCACTTTCCGCACCCAACTGTCATCCTCCATCCTCTCCACATGCTCGAACCATCTCAATCTACCCCCCCTCATCACAACATTAATACACTCCAGTTCCATCCTTCCTCACAAACCATTTCAATCTATCCCTTATCAAAACGCCAATACACTCCAGTCCCATCCTTCCTCCCATATCATCTCAATCTACACCTCATCAAAACACCAATACATTCCAGTCCCATCCTTCCTCTCAAACCACCTCAATCTGCCCCTCCTCATCACAACACCAACACATTCTAGTCCCATCCTTCCTCTCAACTCTTCAATCGTAAACCTAGCCCCTTGGCCTCGCATTTACGGACGCACTACACATCCATCTAATCACTGTCATTTCTGTACGTCTGCGCCTACTAATATCCTACGTATGTAATCCACTGGCAAAATAAACAGGAAAATCATACAGCCTCACTTCACATCAGGAGAGTGTACGAAATCTAGAGGAAAACGCATATAATACTGTAGTTACTCCTATAAGATTTCGCACCAATAGCATAGTTAGCCTTATAACAGCTTTCTGTAACGTTACTGGTGAAAGACAACGGTTTCCAATAGACCCACCTCCATAATAATAATAATAATAATAATAATAATAATAATAATAAAACTACTACTGCTACTACTACTACCAGCAACAACTACAGTACTAATACTAATAATAATGATACACACACACACACATACACACACACACACAAACGGGACATCACACATTAAACCAATAATAAAGAAAAAAACTGCTAGAGGGTGTATCAGGAGCCTCCTAAGACCACTAAAAAACTAACTTCAAACTCTACATATTCGGTCTAAGAGAAGTGCCGGAGACCGAGATATGGAGAGTCCGCAACCAAGAAGACCCGAGTCCGAGAAAGTCCGGTGGATAATAACAAGCAGATATCACGGACTGAGTTTCTGTGTGTGTGTGTGTGTGTGTGTGTGTGTGTGTGTGTGTGTGTGTGTGTGTGTGTGTGTTTCGTATCGACATTCTTTCCACAGGTATGTAAGTGAGTTTCTCTCTCTCTCTCTCAAAAACATTTTCCCCTTACCATCTTTATCTTTCCTCAAGCAGCTTTTTAAATAATTTTCACAGACAAATATTTCATCATTTTTTATCATTTATGATCATTAATTTCATACTAGTGCTAGAAGACTGATCATTTATATTTATCGTCCTATCTCTTATTAATTTATGTATTTATTTATTTATTTACTTTGTTTTTGGAGGGAAGCAAATTTCGAGCGAGAGAGGGCCATTTTTCGTGCCTTCCCAGATGGGGCTCTCAAAACTGACGGACGAGGCAGGCCAGGGTGGAGACGGCCAGCAGACGATATATACGAGGGAAGAACAGATAGATAAATTGATGGATTTATGAAGAGACAGGCAAATGGCGAGAAATATTGATAGACATATATAGACATAAACAGAGTAGAATAAAGGATAACTGACAAAATGGACAGACATAATTTATATTTATTTATTCATTCATCTATTGAGAGAGAGAGAGAGAGAGAGAGAGAGAGAGAGAGAGAGAGAGAGAGAGAGAGAGAGAGAGAGAGTATGAAGAAAGTACAGGGAACAGGAGACGATACTGGAAGGATTTATGTAACTCGCTTAAAAAAAGGTGTTAGGAAGCTACCTTAACCGACGAGAATACGGGCTAGAGAGTATGCTGACTAAGGAAGCTCCCTAACACCTTTTCTTTAGCGAATTAGTTTTGGATATGCATGGTTAATATTGTCTTGTACATTATTTAAGTAGAGTATGCCGCTATTGGAAGGATTTAAGTATCACAGAAGAGGATCGTAAGGTGTAATAAGCAAATCAGTCGCTTATGAAAAGGTGTTATGGAATAATTACTAGATATATAGTGGTCTTGAGAGGGTTAAGAAAAGGGGTTAAGGAGCCTACTGACCTAACAAGAATATATATCCAGTGAGGAGGAGGAGGAGGAGGAGGAGGAGGAGGAGGAGGAAAGAAAAGGAAAGAAAAGGGAAGAAAAAGTTGAAGAAAAAATAGAACTGAAAGAAGAAAATTTACTCTTTAGAAGAAAAAATAATGTCCACATCATGGAAAACAAAACACCCACACCCACACCCACACCCACGCCAACACCCAAACCCACACCCACACCAACACCCACACCCACGCCCAAGCCCCCACCCACACCAACACCCACACCCACACCCAAGCCCACACCTACACCCACACCCAAGCCCACACCCACACCCACACCCAAGCCCACACCCACACCCGCATCGACACCCACATCCACTCCCACTCCCACACCCACATACAACCCAGTTAATTCCCTTATTATAAAAACACACAAATCCCTGGCAATTTCCTTAATAAAAAAAAAATAATAATAATAATAAAACTGCGTAAGGCGTGGGTTAAGACAGAAAAAGCCTTGAGAACTCTTTTTGCCCGTGGGAGAGAGAGCATCTGTCAGCCTCGTATGAAATGTAAAAATCTTGGCCGAGAAATATTCATCTCCATCGCAAGAAATACTTATCCCTCCATCTCGTATTTCTGTGCCGTGTGAGACTAGCGGAATGGTGGGCACTTCGTCTGCTATTTTTCTTATTCTCACTTACACTTTCTCTAATGCTCCTACTGTTCTTCTTTTTCTTCTTCTAGTTTATTATCGTCATCATCAAGCATCAACCTCATTTATTATTATTATTATTATTATTATTATTATTATAAAAACATCCCACATCCTTGAGGGAAATTTTCTTGTTTTGTCATTATTAAGTATAATAATAATTGTAACTATTATTACTATTATTATTATTATTATTATTATTTTTATTCCAGCTACCACTACTAGTACTACTACAATCTTCTACTAGTACTACTACTACTACTACAATCTTCTACTACTACTACTACTACTACTACTATTGGTACTACTACTATACTACTGTACTATAATCTACTACTACTACTACTACTACTACTACTGCCATATTACTACCGCTACCATTAACTCAATATTTTTATTTTTCCAAGGATAACTAAGAATGGGGTGAGAAATGAAACATTATGCTTTTAGCTGTTTCGAGGTATGTTCCTTTTCGACAGAAATTTTTATATATACATGATTCTTGGCTGATTACCTTTTTCGAATTAATTAAGCCATTTAATTTATATATTTTTTCTCACTAAACTTATGGGAATAGATTTTTTTTTTTTTTGGGGGGGGGCACGTTTCGCTCGATTTTTTATTTTTTTATTTTTTCATAATTTTAGCATTATATCATTTTAACTGAGATATATCAAATATGTGTGAATGAAATAATTTGGCTTTAGTTACTTTAGAGTTAGTTCTTGTTAAAATAAATAAATAAAATTAATAAATACTGATGGATGCTGGAATACTAAAAACTTAATTATTCTTTTTTTACGTGATCTGATTTTTATTTTCTCTTAAGTCATCTCTCTCTCTCTCTCTCTCTCTCTCTCTCTCTCTCTCTCTCTCTCTCTCATGTGTGTGTGTGTGTGTGTGTGTGTGTGTTTTATTACTGATCTACACTTTCTCATATACCCTTAATAATTTTGCTTAATTTAAGAAAATTTGTTTTTATTAAGACAGGGATCATTTTCATTGTCTTGGGATTTTTAATAATTTATTTAATAATCTGAAGGTCTCGTCTCAGTTTTTTCCATAAGTTTTCTTGTTGCTTTTCTTAAGACGATTTTATTTTCTGGAAGACGGGGAATATTTTCCTTACTCTGAACTGAACCTATTTAGTTACTTATTTTATTTATTTATTTACTGTATATACTTGTTTATTCATTAAATGAAAGGCTTGTTTTGGATTTTTTCTGATATTCTCTTGATCATTTTCTTAGGACATCTTTGCCTTGATTGATATTTAAGAATATTTTCATTGTATGAGATTCAATTTTATTTTCTTATCTATTTATTTTGTTTATCCATTCCAAGGTTTGTTCTGGATATTTTCATATATTTTCTTGATTTTCTTAATGCAACTTTGTCTTTATAAAAATCTGGGAATATTTTCGTTGTCGGAGCATTTTTTATCACATTTTTAAAGGCATCATTCCCAATTATATTTTTTTCTGGACATTTTCTGGATATTTTTCTTGATATTTTTCTGGATATTACTGGATATTTTTCTGGATATTTTTTCCTGACCCTTTTCTGGACATTTTCTTTATATTTTTCTGGATATTTTCTGGTCATTTCCTGGATATTTTTTCTGGATATTTTTATGGATATTTTTCTGCACATTCTCTGCATTTTTATACATTTTTCTGTGTATTTTTCGATATTTCTTCTGCACATTTTTTCAATATTTTTCCTCTATATTTTTCCTCGATATTTTTCTGGATATTTTATGTATACTTTTGTACTTTTTTTTTTATATAAATTTTTCGATATTTTTCCTGGATATATTTTTGGACGTTTTTATGCACATTTTCTGGATATTTTTATTTTTTTTTATTTTTTTTGACATTCTGTAAATTGTTGTACTTTTTTTTCGATATTTTTTTCCGGATATTCTTTTCTGGATATTTTTTCTGGATAATTTTCTCTATATTTTTGGTATATTCTGCTGGACATTTTTTCTAGATATTTTTTCTTGGACATTATCTGGATATTTTTTCTGTATATTTTCTCTGGATTTTTTAAAACTATTATTGACACATGGATCATTTTCGGTGGATGAGCGCATGACTTCTTTTTAAATACTTTTCGTCGAGTAAAATATTCCAGTAATAAAAGATGTTGTGAAGGCCTGGCTTGGCTCTTTTCTCGAGTTGATATTTTCTGTTTTCACCTCGAGGGCATCCTGGTTCTCTCTCCTTCCCTCCCGCCTCCAGCTTTTTTTCTTCCTTCCTCCACTCTCTCTCTCTCTCTCTCTCTCTCTCTCTCTCTCTCTCTCTCTCTCTCTCTCACCTCTTTTCTTCCTTCATCCCTCCTTTATACCTCACTCTCTCCTCTCTTTTTCTCTTTTGTCCTTTCTCTCTTCCTCATTTTTTCCCTCCTCCATTCCCCC
>NC_137069.1:5591698-5616698 GCF_032717465.1 Coenobita brevimanus | reverse complement strand
TCAGTCCTTTACTGCGCGGCGAGTTCCTCAGTCTAGCCCCGCCTCCCGCCGCTACCAACACTGTCTACGTTTTCCCCAATGTAAAATAGAGGTTGTGAGTACGATTGAGGTGTTTATTTACGAATATGAAGTAGGTACTGCTTTACCTATTTGGAATATAATTATGATATTTGTAATTCCTAAAACTTCCATTAATATAGTAAAACCTGTGAACGAGAATCCACCAGCACTGTTACTGAGCTCCTTGAAGCAGTGAACGAAGCGTTCAGTTCTCAACATAATGTTGGTTACAAGAACAATAATTATGTTAGTTACTGAAAATAAATACCAGTATCTTTAATTCATAGCATGATCATGTCCTGCATTATGGTATCCCAGAATGGAGGGAGGATATAATAATACAAGAAGCTTGTTATTGTCATACTTTGCTCGACACATTCAGCCTGAACTTGCGTGAAGCCCGACCAAGGTGTAGTCGTCAGCATGAGTTTAGGAAGGCTCAGACATTCACACCACTCGTCATGATTCGGAAGACTTTGATGCATGGTCGTGAGGAGCGTAGACGTGTTCTCTGTTCCGCTCTTCTCTAGTTTTCAGGGCTGCCTCACCGGCATTAGCTTTTTTTTTTTCACCCTTCTGGTGACACTTGGGATTAGCTAGTACTAATTTTCCTCCCTACCCTTGCTAGAGATATAGTAAGTGTCTATATCTATTTACTAAGATTACCTTTGCTTACTCGCCCACGGAGGGTCCCCCCCACTGATCGCTCTGGGGTGTGAAGTAACACGGTCGGGCCTCCCTGGAGTGGTTTGAGAGGGCAATCTTAGCCATAGGTGTGTTGTCCTGGTTTTTTGTCCCTTGTTTGTTTTTTCTCTTTCTTCTCACTTCCCCCTTTAGGGGGAAGTGGTCACTATGGCGGACGCCACTGCTGCCTCCCCCCCCTTCAGGGGGGGAGGTAGTCCTGACCGACCCCCGACTGTCTCACGGACGGACTACCCCCAGACTGAACGGCCCCGGACACGCCCTCTGCTAGACATTGACGTTAAAAATGCGAGTTTTGTTTTGCTGCACGCGGTTGGTTCTACTCCCCTGTCCAGCCTCAATCCCTTCATTATCAAGAAGGTGATTGATGGATGTGCAGGAGAGGTAGAACAGGTCAAAAAACTTGCTAGCGGAGATCTCCTAGTAAAGACTGCAAACTCGTCCCAGGTTAAGGATTTGATGAAGATGAGCAAATTCCATTGCTATGATGTTGTGCCGTCGATCCCTCACTCCATGAATTCCTGCAAGGGAGTCATGACTTGCAGGGACCTCAAGGTCATGGAAGAGGACGACATCGTACGTGAACTTGCTCATGAAGATGTTATTGAAGCCCGTTTCATCACGAGATTTTCCGAGGGCAGGAGGACGAAAACGGCAACGGTTATATTGACTTTCGGCAAAGTGACTCTCCCAACCCATATCAAAGTGGGGTATGAAATTGTTAACGTAAGGACATACATCCCTAACCCATTTCGTTGTTTACGATGTCAGTTATATGGACACCATGAAAAGTCTTGTCGGGCTTCTCAATCAGTCTGTGGCAAGTGCGCAACGCAAGGTCATGATGCTGACCATTGCACATCAGAGGGTGTCAGCTGCTTTCACTGCAAGGGTGCTCACTTCACTTCCTCTAGGGATTGTCCCAAGTGGAAGGAGGAGAAAGAGGTCTGTGCGGTGAAGGCGACTGAGGGCATCTCTTTTTACGAAGCAAAGAAAAAGGTGAAGGAGTTGCATGCAACTCCCACACCGAATAGGTCCTATGCTTCAGCAGTGATGTCCCACCCTGTGATGTGCACTGTGGAGACGCAGACTGATCTCGTGCTTGTTAAGCAAGTCACTCACTCTACCTCCACCTCCACCTCTAAACCTCCTGTACGATCCAACTCTCTAACTGACCTCCCTAAAGCTTCATCATACTCACAGGCCGCTGCTGCTTCTCAGTCAGTCAAGCCTAAATTGAAGCCTGACAAGACTGTAAAATATAACTTCACCACCCTTTCAAAGCCACGTCCTCATGTCCTCCCTGCTCCTAGCCCAGCGAGGGAGAGGAAGAATAGCTCTTCCTCGGTGGAATCTGGGAGCCTTGTTATTGCCAATAATATGGAGGTTTCCATCAGCAAGCACCGGGAAAGGTCCCCCGGTAGCCACTCGCCTGGTCGCGGGGGGCATAAAAAAACTAAACACACTGGCCCCCCTCGTAAATCTTAAACCACCACATTCACTAGACTACAGTGGAATTGTAGAGGTATTGGGAATAAGTTACACAATATAGCAATCTTGCTTTCTATACACAGGCCAGGCGTTGTTTGTTTACAGGAGACGCGCCTGGAGGATCACCCTGATCCTCCACAGTTAAAACACTACCACTCGTATAGAAGATATGAAGGTCACGGAGTAGCCATATACACACACAAATCACACCCACAAACGGAAGTGATTCTAAATTCTACTCTGGAAGCGGTCGCGTGCAAAGTAAAATTTAATAACACGTATCTGTCTATTTGCTCTCTGTACTGTCCTCCACATGGCCCCATTGATAGTGATGCTTTAAATTCACTAGTTAAACATCTCCCTGGGAATAAGTTAGTGTTGGGCGATTTGAACGCCCATCACTATCAATGGGGTAGCTTGAGGATTGATGGTCGTGGGGAGCAAGTAGCCGACCTAATACTACAGTCCAACCTCTGTCTTCTGAACGATGGTAGAGCGACTCGTGTAGATGATCGTACTGGTAACTTTTCAGCCATTGACTTATCTTTGGCCTCCCCTGGTATACATCAAGATCTCTCATGGGACCCTTACGACAACTCCTTGGGAAGTGATCATTTACCCATCTGTCTTTCTTATACACGCGACATCATTTCAGACCCTCCTCCTCCAAAATTTAACTATAAGAAAGCAGATTGGGGATCCTTCTCAAGGATCGCCAATTTAGATATATCTGGGGAGACCATAGATGTTAAGGTCGAAAATATAACTACTTCCATATTACACGCAGCTGAGGCTGCTATTACCAAGACTTCTACAGTTCATGCGAAGCATAGAGCACATTGGTGGACGCCGGATTGCCGACAAGCATTAAGAAAACGCAATAGGAGATACAGGATTTTTGATAGTCAGCCCACTGAGGAAAATTTTATTGCATACAAACAGGCACGGGCTGAGGCAAGGAGAATAATGAGAAGGGCCAAACGTGACTCCTGGCGGTCCTTTGTGTCCACGGTGACTCGTACAACACCATTACGTAAAGTCTGGTCCACTATAAGAATATTAAATAATAAAGACCCATATCTTCCAATCACCACCCTTCAGGTGAATAATAACATCTATGACGAGCCCGTGGACGTTGCTAACATCCTCGCCAGGAGTTTTTCTCATGTAAGTAGCTCAGCCAATTATGACCCGCGTTTCCAACATCATAAACGCACGGCTGAGCTACAGATATTAGACTTTGCCACAGAAGACGTAAACTCCCCGTACAACCAAGAGCTTAAGCTAGATGAACTGCTCCTTGCCCTTAAATCCTGTAAAGACACCAGCCCTGGACCAGACACCTTCACGTACGGTATGATCCAGCATCTTAATCAGGACAACCTGATTAAGATGTTTGCATTGTACAATGAAATTTGGGCGTCTCGAACGTTCCCAAACTCATGGCACTTTGCGCACGTCATACCGATACCCAAAGAGGCTGGTCGTCTTATGAATCCCACTTCATTTCGTCCTATTGTGCTGACTTCTTGTCTATGTAAGGTCATGGAACGTATGGTTAACAATAAGCTTCTTCTTGGTTTAGAGTCGAAGAATTTGTTAAATGATCAACAATGTGGCTTCCGTAAATACAGAAGTTCACTAGATCATTTAATGAATTTGGAGCATTGTATTTCAGAGGCATTTGCCAATAAAGAATTCATGATAGGGGTGTTCTTGGACATCCATAAAGCCTATGACATGACCTGGCGACACGGTATACTAATGAAGCTCTATGCTTATGGTTTAAGAGGAAATTTACCTGTTTTTATTTCAAATTTCTTAAGGGACAGAACTTTCTCTGTCAAATTGCCCCGTAACGTAACATCGGATATATTTATCCAGGAAAACGGGGTGCCACAGGGAAGTGTGCTTAGTCCTACTTTATTTAGTATTATGATCAATGATATTCTGTCATCAGCTCCCATCCCGAGGAATCTTAAACACTCGCTCTACGCTGACGATTGTGCAATATGGCACTCTTCCCATAATGCACAATTTCGGCTGGGCGGATTCAAGCAGCCCTTGACTCCGTCCACCAATGGGCCTTGCAGTGGGGATTTAAGTTTTCTGTACGTAAGTGTGCCGCTATAGTTTTCACTAATCGTAACGTACCTAATTTGTGCTTAACTTTGGATAATCAGGCGGTACCTTTTCAAAATTCTGTAAAATTTTTAGGAATACATTTTGATCGTAGAATGAATTTTAAACTTCACGTTAATACTTTGCTTGCTCGTTGTGATAAACTGTTAAATGTCCTCAAGTACCTAGCGGGTACTACCTGGGGTACCAACAGAAAATCTTTATTAATGGTGTATAAGTTCCTTATTTGATCGAAGCTAGACTATGGCGCACAGGTGTATGGCTCGGCATCCGATGCCACTCTGAAAGGATTGGATGTGTTACAGAATAAATGTTTGCGAATGTGTCTTGGAGCCGTCCGGTGTACCCGTGTGACTTGTATGGAAGTGGAGGCGAATGTGCCTCCCCTCCGTATTCGCCGTGACCACCTGGCCTTGTCCTACGGCATAAGGACGTTAAGGAAAAGTATTATTGGCAATGTGGCCTGTACCCCCCTGCGTCAATACCATCACCTTCTGCGGGGGGTGCGTCGACCACTTGCCGCTCGCCTCCACTTACTGACTCAGGAGCTTGATGTGGACCCCAGTGACTGTGACAAGTTGGTGCTTAAAAATATAGCGCCTTGGGAGCCACCCGGCTTTACAGTCGATGTCACATGGCTCCCAGCACCAAAGGCCAAGGCGCCGGAGGCGGAGGTCCACCACTTGTTTCGTAACATCATTGTTCGTCACTTGGGGTCCCATCAATTGTGCACCGACGGCTCCAAGTCGAGTGAATGTGTGGGTGCAAGTGTGTGGTCGACTGAATGTGCCCTCAGGTATCGGTTGCCGACTCATACATCTGTGTTTACTTCAGAACTTTTTGCTATTGACAAAGCCATAGACTATGCTCTCAATTCTAGGCATGACTCATTTGTCATATTTTCAGATTCAAAATCAGCCCTTCAGGCAATTGCATCTTGCACTACGGACTCTCATGAGATCCAGGGCCGCATCGTTAATAAGTTGCATTCATGCAACAAGTCATTCACGCTGATCTGGGTGCCTGGTCATTGTCGTATCTACGGCAATGAGCAGGCTGACTTACTTGCAAAGTCGGCTGTAGAGCTCGAGGAGACTTGGGACGTTCCTTGTGATCTACGGTCGAGTCTATCTCTCGGAAAGAAATCAATAAATCTTCTGTGGCAAGGTCAGTGGACCAGACTAAATATTCCAACTTGTAAGCCGTATCTGGGCGATTGGGACACTGCCAACCGTCCCAGTCGCCTAGAAGAAAAAGTGTTGGCACGATTACGGCTTAATGCCACCATTTTAACCCACATAAAACCATATATGGAAAGACGCTTCCCACCGCACTGTGACATCTGTAATGCGGTGTTATCTATTAGTCATATCATCCTGCGCTTTCGGCGATTTATTCGTGAACGTGCTTCACTTATAAATTACTGAGGCGCAGTAGACGTCCCCTTCACCCTTTCCACCATCCTGGGTGATGGGGACATTGTTATGACTGATAAATTGATGGCTTTCTTGAGAGAGACCGGACTGATCACAGTGATGTGACTTTTTTACTGCGTGGTTATGGTTTTTATGAAGAGTAAATATGTATATATTGTAATATTAATTAGGGTTGACAGTTGACATATTTTAAATAGTTCCTCCTCCCACCAATCTATTTCTAATATAGATGTCCCCTACATTAAGCCAAGTTCCTCGCCTGACAGTCACCAGCTGATGAGTGCAAGTGTGCAATATAGGAAGGTATTGGGCACTTGCAGTCGATGGTGATCTGCTGGGCGAGGTTCTTCACTTTCTGTACAAATTATGTAAATACATTATATTATCTTGCTTAAGTTATTCTAATTAGGGACGACAGCTGACGTATATGGAAATGTTCCTGACTCGTCTGGTTCCCTTTCATATATTGATGTCCCCTATATTAGGTTGTGCCTCGACTGACAGTCACCAGGTGATGAGTGCAGGTATGTAATGTAGAAAGGCATTACATATCTGCAGTCGATGGTGTTCTGTTAGTCCAGGTATTTTTACCATTAGTGTAGGTCTAGCTATTTGTCTCTGTAGGATTTAGTGTAGGTTAGCGATTTGTCTGTTACGTGATTAGTTTTAGGGTCTTTAGATTAGTTTTTCTTTATAATATAAGGTATAAAAAATATAAAACCAAGAAAAATAAAAAAAATAAAAATACAAAAAAATAAATAAATAAGATTAAAATTATTATATATATATGTACGTTTGCATGAAAGTGTGTCTGTATGTATGCATGGAAGTGTGTGTGTGTGTGTGTGTGTGTGTGTGTGTGTGTGTGTGTGTGTGTGTGTGTGTGTGTGTGTGTGTATATATATATATATGTTTGTATATATGTGTATATATGTTTAAATGTATATACATATATATATATATACATGGCCTTAATAACCAGGGGCTTCGGCCCCAATGGTTGATAGGCCGGGGAAAAAAAAAAAAAAAGTCATGAATCGAAGAGACAACAATCTGGTGCTACGAGGTCGCATTATCACTCTATGTGATAATGGTTTGTCGATATAAGCCATCGCACGAGAAGTTGGTGTGTCCCCCACCGCAGTACACAAGTGGATAAGAAGGTGGGACGAAAGTGGCAACCTGAACGACGTGGGTATGTTGCAAACGACTGATTGATTGTATAAAGGATATGTCGTTTGTTTATTATAGGTTTCTATCATTTCAGTCACGGCTCATTATTGTCTGACAATGTAAGAAATTTGCTACCAGTATCAAGATGAGAATCATATGTGAGATATGTCATATTGTGTTAATATACTGTTCAAGCGAAAGACAGCCAATTTATAACTGAATTAAGTATAAGGTATCCAAAGTAAGATTGCTACTGTAAATTCCAAGAGGCCTGGAGCGGTATCACTGGTATAACAAATACCATGTTAAGCATTTCAATCTCCTACTCTTCCTAGCTAGGCCAGGGGGTCCACGGAAAACCACCCCTGCAGAGGATGATGCCATTGTCAATGCAGCTCGCGAGCAACCCCTGAATAACGCGGTGGCTATTCGTGATAACCTGGGACTGGAGGTTTCCTCTACGACGATACGACGCAGACTGCACGATGCGGGGATACACCACAAGAACTCCAGCAACGAAAGAGCTGTTAACGGAGCAGCACAAGGCGGGAAGGCTTGCGTTTGCACAGCGCCACGCTGAAAAGAGTGAGGACTTCTGGGGTCGTGTGGTGTTTACCGATGAGAAGTGCTTCTCATCTACTACGCATGGGAAGCAGCATTGTTGGCGGAGAAACAGAACACGGTATGATAAGCAAAAACATTACTTTAATTATACTTTTATTGTTTTTCCATGGTCAGTGAAAAAGGATTGTTCAAAATCTATTAGACGTCCGTTAGCATTAATCAAATTAATTGTTATTACTGAGACTCATTTTCAAGTAAGGGACAGTGGCATCTTCTGCCTGACTGCCACAAATTCAACAATATGTAAACATTATTTCAACAATATAATACGTTTAGATATATTGGCCGCCCAAGTTTAAAAACTCAAATCATCTCATATATATATATATATATATATATATATATATATATATCTCATTCAGATACGAACCCCGCAACATCGTTCAAGTTGCTCGATCCGGTCACGTCACATGCAACATATGGGGCTGGATGTCCTTGCATGGTATGGGTGATGTCGTTCGCATCGAGGGAAGATTTACTGCAGCCAAGTATGTTGAGCTGCTCGAGAACTTCTTCCTGCCATCTCTGTGAGAGAAGAATTTTCCCTTCCCTGCGGGACCCATCCTGTTCGTGCATGACCGGTGTCCCATTCACACTGCTCGTGTTGTTCAAGAGTGATTTAACAGACAGGATAACCTTGATCTTCTTGAATGGCCGAGCAAAGGAGCGGACATGAATGTGATAGAGCAGGTTTGGGCCCAGATGGTGAACATTTGGAATATGGAACATGAGAGAACAACCCAGCAGCTCATGGATCACATCACTGCCCAGTGGGAGATATGTAGGAGACCGGAGCACTGTCGCAACCTTGTTCATTCCATGCCAGATAGACTGAGGGAGGTAAGTCACAGAGAAGGAGGGTGGTCAAGGTATTAGCTAGTGCACTGATTGAGTAGTAGCTGCCTTGTATTACACTGGTATATGAGCACATTTACCTTTACTGGTTAGTGAATGTATTATTTGTGTAATAAACATAATAATTTACATAAGGGGTATTAAATTTACGTAAGGGGTATATCAATGCCATCCTTGAAGACATTATAATCGACGAGTCTTTAACACTTTCGTCTGTAGTCTTAATACAATACAAACTATATTCATGTAAGCTTTCATGTTACCCCATTCCCCAGGTGTCTTCGATGAATGGAGGCATCTGTGTGTACTGTGCAGCAGACTATGGCAATAACGAGCCTCATGTATTATATCCTCCCTCCATTCTGGGATAATGCATTGAATTACAGATACTGGTATTTATTTTGATTAATAACAATTACTGCTCATGTAAATAACATTATATTGAGAACTGAACGCCTCGCTCACTGCTTCAAAGAGCTCAGTAACAGTGCTGGTGGATTCTCGTTCGTTGGTTTTATTATATAAATGGAAGCTTTAGGAATTACACATCATTATCCCAAATAGATAAAACAGTAGCTACGTCATATTCATAGATACAAAACTCCTTCGTTCTCACAACATCGATTTTACATCAAGAAGAAAAAAAAGCAAATTGTTTGTGTAGACAGAGTTGGGACGGGCGGGAGGCTGGGCTAGACTAAGGAACTCGCCGCGCAGCCGCAGTGAAGGACTGACCGGGTGCTTTTGCTTAGAGTGAGGTGTACCACGAATACCTGCTTCCAACTGTACGTATCCATGTATGTATGTATGTATGTAAGCATGTATGTATGTAAGCATGTATGTACGAATATACTGTGTACGTAAGTTTTTATCTTGTACTTGTTCACTGTCTGCCTCAGTCTTGTCCCTTGTTCACATTGTTTCGACGTCTGTTCCAATTAGTACACGAACAATCAATGGCCGTGTGTGTGTGTGTGTGTGTGTGTGTGTGTGTGTGTGTGTGTGTGTGTGTGTGTGTGTGTGTGTGTGTGTGTGTGTGTGTTTTTTATATGTGCTTCAGTCCCAGTTTTGTTTGTGTTGTTTCGTTTGTTTCTCTTTTGTCTGGTATAGTGTTTCTATCCTGTTTGTTTTTTTAATAATTGTCTTGTTTATCTATTTGCTGCTTCATTTGTTTTTACTTGATCTGCAGTGTTGATTGTTTTTGTTTCTTGTTTGTTTTGTCTTTCGTTTATAATTCAACCTTTGTTTCTTTTTTTTGCTTGTCTTTCCTTCATTTGTTTTTCCTTGCTGTTTTTGTCTCATGGATTAGCGAATTTGTAGTTGTCTTGTGATTGTTGTCGTTGTTTGTTTGTTGTTTTCTTGTCCTCCTCCTCCTCTTCCTCATCATCATCATCATCATCATCATCATCATCACCATCATCACGATTATTATTATTATTTTCACCCCAACACCAACACCACTACATCATCATCATCACCACCCACCACCATAATCATCATCGCCACCCACCACAATCATCATTACCACCATCATCACCATCAAAATCATAACCACATCATCATCATCACCACCACCACCACCTACCCCACCACTTTCATCATCATCGTTATCATCGTCATCACCATCATTACTATCATCATCATCATCATCACCACCATCATCATCATTACCACCCTGACTCTTATCACAACCACCACAATCATCATCATCGTCATCATCACCATTATCATCACCACCACAACCACCACCACCATCATCATCATCACCATCATTACCACCATCACTCACCACCACCACCACCACCACCACCATCATCATCATCATCATCATCGTCATCATCATCATCATCATCATCATCATCATCATCATCGTCATCATCATCACCCTATATCCCCCTCTCAATCTCCTTCATCATCAAGATGAAAGTGAGTCAGGGTTTTTGAGGGAAGGTGATCAATCTGTTGGCCTGACATGACTGAGGGAGGGGAGGGGAGGGGAGGGGAGGGAGACAGGAGGGGGGAAGAGGAAAGGAAGAGAGAGAGAGAGAGGGGAGAGAAGGAGGGAGGAAGGGAAAAGGGGAGGATGAGAGGGAAAGAGGGATAGGATGAGGGATGGGGAACACGGGAGGGGGATAGGGAGGATACGAGGGGGATAGGGAGGATACGAGGGGGATAGGGAGGATGCGAGGGGTGGCAGGGTGAAAGGAGGGGCTGGGGGGAGAGGGTGGGAGAAACTGTAAGAGAATAGAAGGAAGGGTGGGAGAGGGAGGGTGAGGGAGGAGCAGGGATAGGGGGAAGGAAGGGGGTTGGGGAGAGAGTGGAGGGAGGGTGAGGGGGAGGAAGGAAGGGTGGGGGTAATGGTGGGGGAGAGACTGGGGTGAGAGTAGTGGGGTGGATGAGAGCAAGGATGGGGGAGATAAACTTAGAGAAGGATTATGATGGAGGGAAACAGGATGGGGAGGAAAAATGGGGGAGATTGAAGAAAGGAAGGGGAGAGAGAGGAATGGGGAGGAAAAAAGAGGAATGGGGAGGAAAAAAGAGGAATGGGGAGAAAAGAGGAATGGGGAGGAAAGAGAGGAATGGGGAGGAAAGAGGAATGGAGGGGAGAGGAATGGGGAGGAAAGAGAGGAATGGGGAGGAAAGAGAGGAATGGGGAGGAATGGAGGGAATGAGAGGAATGGAGGGAATGAGAGGAATGGAGGGAATGAGAGGAATGGAGGGAATGAGAGGAATGGGGAGGAAAGAAAGGAATGGGGGGACGGAGTGGAAGAGAATGGAAAGTGGGGGAGGGGAAGGGGGAGAAGGTAGGGGAGATGGAGTGGAAAGGATGGAAGGGTGAAGAGAGAGAGAGAGAGAGAGAGAGAGAGAGAAAGAGAGAGAGAGAAGGGAAGGAAGGGGCAGAAGGAAAGGGACTGAGAGACAAAAACAGTAAAAAGGAAGGAAAGGTGGAAAAAATGTTGAAGGGAAGGGAAGGAAAACAGAACAGATGGGAGAGGAGGAGAGGGGAGGGGGAAGAGGGGAGTGGATAGAGGGGAGGGGATGGAGGGGTGGCGGGACCTGCAGAGGAGGGGAAAAAGGGAGGGGGATAAAAAGAAAGGGGAGGGGAAGAGGAGGGAAAAGCCTGAAGGGTGGAGGAGAGATGGGGGGAAGAGGGGAGGGGAAGAGGGGAAAGGTAGGGGAAGGGTAGAGGGGAATTAAAGTGATGGAAGAGAAATACGGGCAGGGAGGAGGGAAGAAGGCCAAAAGGGAGAGAGAGAGAGAGAGAGAGAGAGAGAGAGAGAGAGAGAGAGAGAGGAAAGGAATGTGGTGGGGGGGGGCAGAGAAAGATGAGGGAGAAGGGAAAGGTGGGGAGGAAACATAATGACTGAAACCAAATGGGGAGGATGAAACGACCATGGGGAAGGGAGAAGAGGGGAGGGAGAAGGGAGAATGGGGGAGGGGGGAAGGGAGAACTGAGGAGGAGGAAGGGAGAAGAGGGGAGAAGGAAGAGAAAAACGAGGAGGGGGGAAGGGAGAAGAGGGGGTTAAGGAGGGAGAGACAAAGGAAAAGGTGGGATAAAAGGAACAAAAATATGGCAGCAGATGAGATGAAAGGCAGAAAGGGAGGGGGAGGTGGGAGAGGGGGGAGGGAAGAGGGCAGAAGAGGGTGAAGTGGAGGGGTGCGGAGGAAGAAAGGGGACAGACAGAGGGGAGAGAAAAGAAGAGATGGTAAGAAGAGATGAAATGCACACGGGAGAGGGGGAGAGTGCCCGGAGCAGCAAGAGGAGTAGTGGGGAGGGGAGAATGATGGGGAGAGGAAGCGGAAAGGAATGAACTGGGGGGGGGGGTGACAGAGGAAGAGAGGGAAGACAGAGGAAGAGAGGGAAGACAGAGGAAAATGGGAAGGGACAGAGGAAGAGGAGAGGTTTAATGACTCTTTATTTATTTTATTTATATTTCATTGCTTGAGAACATTGTCTAAAGTATGAGGGAAACTGTATTAAAGAATGTGTGCCAGAAATTGCCATGAACACACACACACACACACACACACACACACACACACACACACACACACACACAGAACCTCCCTCCCCCCGTCCCCCAAATTCTCTCTCTCTCTCTCTCTCTCTCTCTCTCTCTCTCCAAAACAATATTAATAATCACACCTTCCTTTGATGATAAAAAATAGTGTTGTTTGGGGTAGGGGTGGAGGGGGAGGGGCAAAGAAAATTTTGAGACATGACCATGAATGTTTTTAGAAGCTTATGGCTCTAGGGGTGAAGGAAAGTGAAGGAGTGTGAAGGAAGGGAAGGAGAGAGAGAGAGAGAGAGAGAGAGAGAGAGAGAGAGAGAGAGAGAGAGAGAGAGAGGGAAAGAGAGAGAGAGAGAGAGAGAGAGAGAGAGAGAGAGAGAGACGGCATGAGGGAAGAAAGGGAAAAGGATGGAATGGAGGAGAGAAGGAAGGGGGAGACCAAGTGAAGGATGAAGAAGGAAAGGAAGGAGAGTCAAGGAAGGCAGAAGGAGAGAGGAAGAGGAAAGAAGGATATAAGGAAAGAAGGAAGGGGTGAACCAAGTGAAGGAAGAAGAAGGAAAGGAAGGAGTGAAGGAATGGAGAAGGAGGGATTACGAGAGAAGAGGGATAGGAGGAGAGAAGGATAGGGGGAATCAAGTGAAGGATGAAGAAGGAAAGGAAGGAGAGTGAAGGAAAGGAGGAGGAAGAATAGAAGAAGAGAGAAGGAAGGGGGGAATGAAGTGAAGGAACAAGGAAGGAAGGACAGTGAAGGAAGGAACACCAACAATAACAATAAGAATAACATCAACAACAGTATTAACAATAATAATAATAATAATAATAATAATAATAATAATAATAAAAATAATAATAATAATAATCCATCCAGCTATCATCTAATCCTGCGTTTTTTTTTTTTTTATGCGAGGAAGAAGGAACCAAAGGCCATGTGCCCGCAGTAACGGTTCCCTCCAAGAGAAAAACAAAATACAATATAGAGCCAAATTCAAGATCCGATCATTTTGAGATGCCTGGACACACTGCGTTTGAAAGACTGGAGATCATAGGCAGCAGGAAATACAGACAGAGGGAGACAGTTCCAGAGCTGACCTGTTGCATAAATGAAAGACTGGGAGTAACGGTTAACTCTTGCATTAGAGAGTTGGACAGAAAAAGGATGAGAGTTTGCTGCCAGACGGGTGCTACGCGCCCGTCGTAGAGGTGGAGGAATGCAAGCAGACAGTTCAGAGGAGCAGTGACCATTACAGTAGCGATAGAAAAGAGATAAAGATGCAACAGTGCGGCGAAGAGACAGAGGTTGAAGGGAGTCAGTAAGAGGAGGAGAGTTAATGAGACGAAAAGCCTTTGACTCCACCCTATTGAGAAGAGCTGTATGTGGGGAGCCTCCCCACACATGAGAGTTGTACTCCACACAGGGGCGGATAAATCCCCTGTATAGAGTCAACAATTGCGCAGGGGTAAAGAAAGAGCGGAGTCGGCTTAGCACACCCAATCTCTTGGAAGCAGATTTTACAAGAGATGTAATATGATCTTTCCAAGATAAGTCCCGAGTAAATGAAACCCCAAGCATGTTCAAGGATGATGCAGGATTAAGCTGAATATTATTAAACATTAGTGGGTATACCTGTGGAAGATTTTGTCGGGTTGATAGGTGTAAGAACTGAGTCTTAGATGCATTAAAGACAACCATATTACTTTTACCCCAGTCAGAGGAGCGTAGGATCCCGGGGCTAGGCAAGCTGGTCTCTATTGCCAGACGCTTTAATCCCGTACTGGGTGCACGCAAACAAATCGCCTCCATGTCTCCCTGTCCCCCTCCATTTCACTGCCCTGCTCTCAGCTCACACACTCCTCTCTCATATACCTCTCCAGTCTCCACTACATCCCTCCATCTTATCTTCGGCCTCCCCCTCCACCTCCCCCCCCTCCACCTCACTCACATACACTCCTCGTTACTCTCTCGCTCTCCATCCTCTCCACATTGCCAAACCATCTCAGTGTGTTTCTCCTAACGCTTTCTATCACATCCACATCCACACCACAACGCTCCTTCACTTCCTCATTTGCCAGTCTCTCTCTCTCCATGTAACTCCACAAGCTCCTCTCAAATAACTCATTTCCACTGCTCTCACACTTGACTTGTGGCCCTCCAAGGTCCAGGCTTCACTTCCATACGTTCAAGTTGGTATCACAATACTATCATGCTGCGACTTTTTTTACTTCAATGCTCACTTCCCTATTTCTTATCACTGCATTCCAAAAACCAGCAACCTTTCTTCTCTGCTGTACCCTTTCAAGCACTTCACCCTCCATGCTTCCATTCTTACTCATCACACAACCCAAGTACTTAAATGCACTCAAATTTTCCATTTCCTCATCATCCAACCTCACTGTACATTCAGCGACTTCATTTCTCTCGAAGACCATAACTTTACTCTTCCCTATATTAACCTTTAGATTCCGTTTCTTACACACTCTCCGTAACTCATTCACCAAGCCTTGCAGTTCCCTTTCGTCTTCACTTAACAACACAGTATCATCTGCAAACAATAGTACAGAAAGTTTCCAAACTCTGCCCTCTCTCATTAGGGCTACTCCAACATTTACTGCCCTACCTTGTATCTCTTTTATAACCCAATCCATATACAGATTGAACAACCATAGAGAAATTACAAATCTCTGTTTCAACCCAACTTTCAAATAGAAAAATTCAGTTCACTATGCACAAGCACTGCAGCCTTAGCACTCTCATACATACTCTTCACGGCATTCAACAACTTCCCATTTACTCCATGTATTCTTAATACTTTCCACAATCCTTGTCTATCCACCCTGTCATATGCTTTCTCCAAATCCATGAAGGCCGCATACAACTTCTTTCCCTTCTCTAGAAACTTTTCCACTAAAGACCTAAGGATGAATACCTGATCTACACAACCTCTTCCCTTCCTAAAACCTCCCTGTTCTTCTCCAACTAATTCCTCTGTTTCCCTAACTCTGTCAATAAGTATCCTGCTATATACTTTTCCTATTACACTCTGAAGACAAATGCCCCTGTGCTTACCACACATTTCAATTTCCCCAATTACTTTGTATGGGGGAATAATTATATCTGACATTCTATCTTCTGGGACTCTACCTTCCTCACAGGACAATCTGCACATCTTCCATATCCATTCTACTACTGTCTCCCCAATGCTTCAGCATTTCACCACGCACTCCATCTATTCCTGGGACCTTCCCCTTTTTGATCTTCGCTGCTTCCAGTACTTCTATCCTACTGATCTCTTTTTCCTTTCTCACCTCCCTCCTCCTCCCAGCCATTCCCCAGCCACTTATACTCCATTACAATTTTACAAATAGGACTAAATAACTTCTGGGTCTGGCAGAACTATCATAATACCGCGGAGAATCTTTTTTTTTTTTTTTTTTTTTTTGTTGAAAACATAAGAAATTGAATGATTGAATTTTTAAAATTAAGAAATTCTCGTTCGGAAATGGAAAAAAGGTTTCCCTGATTAATTTTCTCACCATGCAAGTCCGACAAAAATAATTTACCTGAATACGTGATCGTGATATAAGTCTTAGGGTTCTTTTATTGTCGTGACAAAATTTTAGGCCATTCCTGCTGAAAATAAGCGGATGGTGATGCTCAGAATGCACAGACAATAAATGGTTAAAAAAGAAGAAAAAAAAATGTCTCTTTGGGTCATACTTCAGACATTCATACCTAATCAACTATTGGAGTACAACTGTTTGGAGTACAACTTTAGGATTTTGCATAGTTACATGTATTAAACAGAGGCATTTTTCTAGAAAAATTCAAGAAAATTTATGAGAGAACTGGAAAAAGCTCTCAATTCTGGTCGACTTGGTGTGGAAAAGCCCAAAGGTGAAAAACAAAAGCCGAAAAACAGGTTACCCAAGCATGTACAAGGCAGAAACGATGTCGCACATCTAGGCTGGGTGGGTGGGGGGTGGAGGGTGTGGGGATGTGGGTGGGTAGGTGGAGCCAGGGGTGGGTAGATATGGGGGGATGAGGGGCAGAGGCAGATGGGTGAATGGGGAGGTGGAGGGAGGGATGTAGGTAGGCGGGTGGGTGGAATGGAAAGGGTTGGTGAGTGGGGACGGAGGTGGGGGGGTGGGCGGTAGTGGGCGGCTGGGTGGGTGTAGGTGGGGGTTTGTGTTGTTATGTAAATGTTTCAAAGGCGCGGTCCGTGAAAAATCTCGGTCTCTCTTCCTCACAAAGAAATAAAAGTAGGGTTCTTGCTCCTCTGGCCTCGGGTGTGTCCTCGTGGCCTTAGGAGCCTCCCTGACACACACACACACACACACACACACACACACACACACACACACACACACACACACACACACAACCTCTAAACACCAAACTCTTCATTACTAATAATATTTGTTTCAAGAGGCCTGGTGGTTTAGTGGGTTACGGCGCCCTAACAGGACTGACTGTAGTATTTACAGTACGTAGGAGGGGGTGACTGGGATAAACCACCCACATAATGCCGCTCAGGAAGTAGGGATTGGTCACTGTTGCCTAATACGTCTTCACTACGTAGACTACCTCCAGGGTCCGTATTCTCGTCGGGTAAGGAAGTTCCCTAACACCTTTTCCTAAGCGATTTATGTTGCTTATTATAGGCTACTATACACTAGCTCCCTAACAACTTTTCCTAAGCGATTTATCTTGCTTAATAGACGTTACTACACTCTAGCTCTCGAACACCTTTTCATGAGCTATTTCTCTAGCTATGTACTCTTCGGTGTTTCCTAAATCATTCTAATATCGCCATACCCTGCATAAGGAAAGTCTATCTATCTATCTACTGCCAGACGCCTCAATCCCGTTTTGGGTGGCCATAAACAAATCGCCTCCAAGTCGCCCTGTCCCCCGCCATTTCACTGCCCTGCTCCCAACTCACACTCCCCTCTCTCATATACCTCTCCACCCCATCCCTCCATCTCATCCTCGGCCTCCCCCTCCCCCTTCCCCCCTCCACCTCACTCACATACACTCTCTTCGTCAGTCTTTCACCCTCCATCCTCTCCACATGGCCAAACCACCTCAGTGTGTTCCTCATAACGCTTCCTATCACATCCACATCCACACCACAAAGCTCCTTCATATCCTCATTCGTCAGCCTCTCTCTCCATGTGACTCCACAGGCTCCTCTTAAATAACTCATTTCCACTGCTCTCACTCTTGACTTGTGTCCTTCCAACAACGTCCAAGCTTCACTTCCATACGTTAGAGTTGGTATCACAATACTGTCATGTAGTAACTTTTTCACTTCCATGCTCACTTCCCTGTTTCTTATCACTGCTTTCAAGGAACCAGCAACCTTTCTTCCCTGCTGTACCCTTTCAAGCACTTCACCCTCCATACCTCCATCCTTACTCATCACACTACCCAAGTACTTAAACGTACTCACATTTTCCAATTCCTCACCATCCAACCTCGCTGTACATTCACTGACTTCACCTCTCTTAAAGACCATCACTTTACTCTTCCCTACATTCATCTTTAGATTCCGTTTCTTACACACTCTCCCAAACTCATCCACCAAGCCTTGCAGCTCCCCTTCGTCTTCACTCAACAACACAGTATCATCTGCAAACACCAGTACAAATGGATATTAACCAGCCGGATTCAAAAACAAATCGCTGAGGAAAAGGTGCCAGGGAGCTTCCTGACCCACGCTCTTGATAAGGCAGCGAATGTTAGGGTGTATGGTAAACTGATATTGGAGGCTCCCTTACTATACTCTTTCTACATTAACTTGGCCTATAATTCACATCTCTTTATCTTGAATGCTTTTTTGAAACAACAGATTGAGGATATTACGCTAGTCACGAAGAAGTGCTGTGAAAAGGCTGAAGGGCCGTGGTATTGTCTTATCTGGTTTTTAGCTACGTGAAATAAAATACAAAATGACGAAACTCTGGGCCAAGTTGTGGTAAAAAGAGTATACTGTAGATCTGTCCTTTTTTTTTTTTTTTTTACTACCGTATATGATAGTGAGTAAATTTTTTTCTTTTATTGTTAAGGTCATATTTGATGATGATGATGATGATGATGATGACGCTTTCTTATTATCAAAAGTCTTTACGAACAATGAACCAAATCTGCATTCTGCATAGGACAAAATATTTTAACAGTTCCATACAGCTTCATTCTTCCATTTCCGATGTTCCCAAATCGTCTACCAACTCCTTCTGTTTATTCCCTCCTCGCGTGGTCTCAGGTGGCGGTGTGTGTGTGTGTGTGTGTGTGTGTGTGTGTGTGTGTGTGTGTGTGTGTGTGTGTGTGTGTGTGTGTGTGTGTGTGTGTGTGTGTGTGTGTGTGTGTTGTGTGTGTGTGTAGAAGGAAAGACAACTACTAGGAGAATTATCTTTGGGTGCAAACACACACACACACACACACACACACACACACACACACACACACACACATATCTGAGCCTGCAATGTGGAAAATGATGATGAAAATCTTATGCAACTGCAAGTCATTTTACACTGAAGCAGGGGCGGTGTGTGTGTGTGTGTGTGTGTGTGTGTGTGTGTGTGTGTGTGTGTGTGTGTGTGTGTGTGTGTGTGTGTGTGTGTGTGTGTGTGTGTGTGTGTGTGTGTGTGTGTGTGTGTGTGTAGAAGAAATGCCAACTAAAAAGGAAAATTTGCCTCTGAATATACACACACACACATCCAGACTCTGTACTTTAGAACAAGCGGCGGCGACGGAGAGGGGAATGATGGTGGTGGTGGTGATGGTGGTGGTGATGATGATGATGATGATGATGGATAACTACCAGGAAATACTGTCTGTAAAAATACAAGCAGAATCTCAAGCCTGCATCACTACACATCACACCATACTTTCACATCACACACTTACGTCCTAAACTTATCACCAACCCATCCCTGCCCCCCTACACCTCAGATCTGCATGCTACACCTCCACACCTGTCCAAACCTCGTACATCTACACCCTACCTACACCTTCCCCACACTCCACATCGGTCTGCACAATCCCCTACTCAGTTGATTAGGACACACACACACACACACACACACACACACACACACACACACACACACACACTTTCTCTACCTTCCACATCCACCCACTCCCAAACCTTCCACATCTTCACACACCACACCTTCATTCTATACCTCCCCCACACCTGCCTTCCCCCCACCACACCTGTCACCACGAAGCACTGTAGCGAGAGACTGTAAGGTGAGATGATCTTCAACGTGGGAGGGGATTAGTGTGGGCGACAGAGAATTGGTGTGGGCGAGAGAGGATTGGTGTGGGCGGGAGGGAGATTGGAAGAGGGGCACGAATCTTTCTCCCTCACTCCTTTAATCCCATGACGCAGTTTCCCACCTTTCCCCTCCTATCTGCAGACGATTTCATTCAGCTTACGGAAGACGGTTTTGTTGGGAAGGGGTGAGTGGATGGCTGTCAAACCCCCAGCAGTTTGGAAATTTACCCCAGACGATTTTATTCAAGTGAGATTGAGTCGTGGGAGCCGCCAGACGATTTTATTCATCTGTGTTTTATTTTACTGGTCAAGGGGTTAGCTAAATTTACATGGAACCCTCCTAACTCAAAAAATTATCTCCTTTGCAGAACAATTTTCTAAAACTTGGAAACTTTTTTTTTTCTAGAGTTATTTGTAGTACTACCAGACGACTTTATTCAACGTAGAAAAGTGTAGAAATGTGCCTAGTTGTAGCAGTAGTAGTAGATCCAATAATAATAATAATAATAATAATAATAATAATAATAAAGTGCCTAGTAGCAGCAGTAGTAGTAGTAGCTGTAATAATAATAATAATAATAATAATAACAATTTGTGGTAGATGGGGGCGCTCATCATCCACTCACTCAATGTAGTGCTGCTGTCGGTGTCTGCCCTTTCCTCCATCCTCCTTTCCTTCTATCCTCTTCTGTCTTTCTTTCCTTCATTCTTTCCTTATCCTTCTGTCTACGGGTGACTTTACACTCCCTCTTCTGTCTTTCTTTCCTTCATTCTTTCCTCTTCCTTCTGCCTGTGGGTGACTCTACACTGAGTGACAAGCCAAATGATTTCCTGTACACCAGGAAACCATTTACTACGCTGGGTGGTAACCATATAACCAAATTTTGGCGCCTGGTGCTTTAGTAGGTAATTACTGCGCTCCAGTCGGATTGAGCCAGTGAAGGTTTATATCCAAGGGATGGTTGGGGTTGATTGCTCATGCAATGCCACTCAGGGATGAGTGAGGCTGGTCACTCTCATCATAAATGTCGGGACCAACTGCCTAGCCCCGGGCTCCTACGCTCTTCATAGGGCAATGTAGGCTTGGATGACGAGTGGAGGGATGGATAATAATAATAATACTGTAATAATAATAACAATAATAATAATAATAATAATAATAATAATTACAACACCATAAAACTGTCAAAGACAATATTGATAAAAACTTCCCCAAACCACTGCCTACTAGAAGCCGAGCTAAGCAGGGACCTTGAGGTAAAGGTAGGTCACTGATCTTATGTCTGTCACCTTAGGTCACCACAGTCCATAAGTCCACAAAGTTTGGTAGCTCAAGCTTTAATCCTTCATGGAAAATCAGCTGACATCCGGAATATCCGGAAAAGTCCATATTATTGACCTCAGGCGATTCAGAGAAAAATCAACCGATTGGAACCATACCCCCTTCTGCACTGCGTCCGCCTTAAGGCTATACTGTGGCAAAATTTCAGCTTGCTAGCTTAATCTGTTCTTGAGACAGCGTTGCTGACTCACTTCTCTGTGTAGCGGATAATATCCAGAGATCCCGTTGACGGATTGCCACCATACTTGGCCCAAAGAAGCGGACAGCTGTCCGACTAAGCTGAACAATTTTGAAGGCAATATGCTAAATACCATCTGAAATATCGCAACATTAAAGTAAGTAAAAATAGTAATAATATTGACAAGAATAATAAAACTTCCCACAGGGACGTGGAAAGTTTTAATAATAATAATAATAATAATAATAATAATAATAATAATAATAACAATACTAATAATACGTAAGGACAAAACACCCTAGGGTTCCTATAACTCACTCTCAACCGAATAAAATCGACTAACTTAAGAAAGAATTTAAAAGTGGATTGCCTTTACTATGAACAGGTCAATAATACACACACACACACACACACACACACACACACACACACACACACACACACACACACACACACACACACACAGAGTCACTCACTCATTCTCTCTCTCTCTCTCTCTCTCTCTCTCTCTCCACAACCTTCACTACAATAATCGTCCCCTATCAAATAAAAATTCCCGTTGTGGTAGTAGGAATAAATAAAAGAATATCAACGTTAAGAAACACAGGATTAAGTGGTCATGCACAGACAATAGATAGATAGTTAGACAGACAGATAGACTGACAGACAAGTACATAGATACTGTAGATAGATAGACAGATAGATAGATAGAAAAATATACAGATAAACTAATAGATGGAGACACTTAAGTAAACAGACAAGCATAAATAGATACAATCGTTGATACACAGATAGACAGACAGACAGATAGATACATAGGCTGATACAACAGATGGCTATAAATACATACACAGACAGATGGACAGACAGACAGACAGATAGATAAGCAGCTACAGACAGACAGATACAGATAAACACATAGATAGACAGACAGACAGATAGATACACAGACATACACAGACTGTTAGATAGAAAGACAGACAGATAGATAGATAAACACAGCCCAGATGAAAGAAATCGTCTAATAATAAAATCGTCTGGTTATAACGAGAATAGAACAATGGCCATGTCAGAAGCAGAGAGAGAGAGAGAGAGAGGCGGGGATGGGGTTAATTGGCTTTCAGGGTGGAGGGATGGAGGAAGGACGGCTTGTTGGTCTTCCCAGGGCATTACACTAATTAATACTCAAGATGGTCTCTTGGTCTGGAAGGGTCTGGTGGTGGAGGTGGTGGTGGTGGTAGTGGTGGTGGTGGTGGCGGCGGCGGTGATGGTGATGGTTGGTCCAGAGGAGTGTGGTAGTGATGATGATGATGATGATGATGATGATGATGATGATGATCGTTCTGCTTTCTCCTTTTGATACCTTTCCTGATAATAATAATAATAATGAGGTCGACGACAATGATGTGTGTGTGTGTGTGTGTGTGTGTGTGTGTGTGTGTGTGTGTGTGTGTGTGTGTGTGTGTGTGTGTGTGTGTGTGTGTGTGTGTGTGTGTATGTGTGTGTGTTTTAATGTGAGCAAGAAGGAACCAAAGGCCATGAGCCCGCAAAACTGTTCCTTCCAAGAGAAAAACAAAATACAAGAGAGAGACAAATTCAAGATCCAATCATTTCGAGATGCCTGGACACACTGCGTTTGAAAGACTGGAGATCATAGGAAGCAGGAAATACGGACAGAGGGAGACAGTACCAGAGTTGACCTGTTGCATAAATGAAGGACTGGGAGTAACGGTTAATTCTTCCATTAGAGAGCTGGACAGAAAAGGGATGAGAGTTTGCTGCTAGACGGGTGGTACGCGCCCGTCGTAGAGGTGGAGGAATGCATGCAGACAGTTAAGAGGAACAGTGGCCATTGAAGTAGCGATAGAAAATGAGATAAAGATGCAACAGTGCGGCGAAGTGACAGAGGTTGAAGGGAGTCAGTAAGAGGAGGAGAGTTAATGAGACGAAAAGCCTTTGACTCCACTCTACTGAGAAGGGCTGTATGTGGGGAGCCTTCCCATACATGAGAGTTGTACTCCACACAGGGGCGGATAAAACCCCTGTATAGAGTCAAACGCTGTGCAGGGGTAAAGAAGGAACGGAGTCGGCTTAGCACACCCAATCTCTTGGAAGCAGATTTTACAAGAGATGTAATATGATCTTTCCAAGATAAGTCCCGAGTAAATGAAACCCCAAGCATGTTCAAGGATGATGCAGGATTAAGCTGAATATTATTAAACATTAGCGGGTATACCTGTGGAAGATTTTGTCGGGTTGATAGGTGCAAAAACTGAGTCATTGATGCATTAAAAACAACCAGATTATTTTTACCCGTCAGAGATACGAGCCAAGTCAGACATTAGGTGTGCCATAGCCTCATCCCCTGTTTGTTGAAGTAACTGCTGAGATGGACGTTGCGGGAATCGAATGGAAAGGTGAAGGGTGGAGTCATCAGCGTATGAGTGGATAGGGTTAGATGTACAGCTTAGAAGGTCATTGATGAATAAAAGGAAGAGAGTTCGTGATAGGACAGAGTCCTGAGGAACACCACTGTTAATAGATCTAGGAGAAGAACGATGGCCGTCTACAACAGCGGCTATAGAATGACCGGAAAGGAAGCTAGAGATGAAGGCACAGATAGAAGGATAGAAACAGTAAGAAGGCAATTTGGAAATTAAAGATTTATGCCAGACTCGATCGAAAGCCTTTGAGTTGTCAAGTGCAATGGCAAAGCTTTCGCCAAAGTCCCGAAAGGAGGATGACCAGGAGTCGGAAAGGTAGGTGGGAAGATCGCCTGTGGAGCGTCCCTGACGGAACCCATACTGACGATCAGAAAGAAGGTTGTGATAGGAAAGATGCTTTAAAATTTTTCTATTAAGAATAGACTCGAAAACTTTTGAGATACAGGATGATAAAGCAATTGGACGATAGTTAGAGGGTTGGGAATGGTCACCCTTCTTTGGGACTGGCTGGATGAGAGCAAACTTCCAGCAAGAAGGAAAGGTACAAGTTGATAGACAAAGGCGAAGGAGTTATGCCTAGGCAGGGTGTAAGCACAGACGCACAGTTGTTGAGAACAACAGGAGGGACTCCATCAGGCCCATCTGCCTTATTAGTATTGAGGCCTGTGATGGCAGAAAATACATCAGCTGAAGAAATTTTAATGCAGCCATGAGGAAGTCAGAGGGGGGAAGTGATGGAGGAACAGCACCGGAATCGTCTAAGGTGGAATTGGAGGAGAAAGTCTGAGCGAAGAGATCTGCTTTATCATTAGAAGAAATTTCTGCAGAACCATTAGAGTAGAAAAGAGGTGGGAAGGATGATGAGGTAAAGTTGTTAGAAAGGTTTTTGGCAAGGTGCCAGAAGGAGCAGGAAGAATTCGAGTTAAAGAGCTGAGAGCATTTAGTACGGATGAAATTATTTTTAGCAGAGCAAAGAACAGACTTAGCACGATTCCGGACAGAAACATGAAAAAGATGTGATTCAGGGGTGGGTTGGCTCCAGTACCTTTTATAGGCCCTCTCCTTGTTGTGGACAGCATTAGAACAAGCGTGATTAAACCAAGGCTTTCTTGCATTAGTCAAAGGATACGAGAAAGGAAGGTATGCTTCCATGCCTGAGAGAATAACCTTCGTAATGCACATGGCACACCCAGATGGCTCCCGGCCATGGAAGCAATAATCATTCTAGGGAAAATCAAAGAAGTACTGCCTGAGGGC
>NC_137069.1:5581698-5586698 GCF_032717465.1 Coenobita brevimanus | reverse complement strand
TCCTCCCTCCTCTCATCTCTTCTTCTCCCAGCCATTCCCCAACCACTTATGCTCACACTGCTCTCACTCTCTACATTCAACAAATCCTCAAAGTGCTCCTTCCATCTCCTCAATTTCTCTCTCTTCTCCACCAACAATCTATTATTCCTATCTTTCACTCCCCTACTATTTCCCCTTTCACACTGCCTTACTTTCTTTACCTCCTTCCAAAACAATTTCTTACTCTCCCTCCATTTCACACTCAAATTCCTCCCAAACTCTTCATCCACTTTCTTCTTACTCTCCTTCACCAGTCTCTTAACCTCCCTTCTCCTGCTCACATATACCTCTCTGTTCTCTCTCTCATCTTCTCCCCTACCTCTACTCGCCAACCATTCACCATATGCCTTCTTCTTTTGTTCCACAGCTCGTTTCACCTCATCATTCCACCATGCTGTCCCTTGCACACCCTTGCATCTCCTCCTCACTCCACAAACCGCCTCACACGCTGCGCTTATCTCTTCCGTGAATATCTTACATACGTCTTCCACCCCTTCCATCTGCTCTAGCTCATACCTTCCCAATCTTTCTTCCACTATGCTCTTATACTCTGTCCTCTTCTCACTATCTTGCAATTTCTCCACTCTTCTCACAGGAGCTGCTTCCTCCTGTCTTCCCCTTCGCCTCCTCAACCACTTTCTTTGCAGCTCTACCTTGGCCATCACTAAGTGATGGTCTGAGACTCCATTCCCCCACCCTCTCCACGCCCTTGCATCCAACACTTGTCTTCTCATTCGCTCATCCACACACACGTAGTCTATCATTGCCTTTCGTTCAACAAGTTCACCATCCATCCTCCTCATTACTCTCCATGTATACCGGTGGATCATCTTATGACGAAAGTAGGTGTTGGCTATTGCCAACCCCTTACCAGCACAGATGTCCACCAAAGCACTACCATTCCCATCTACTTCCGCTGGCACACCCCACTGACCAACCACTCCATCCACTCGTACATTCCCGACTTTGCCATTCATGTCTCCAATCAACAGCACTCTCTCGCTCCTCTCAAACTTGTCCATACATGCTTCTACTCTCGCCCAAAACTCATCTTTCACTCTTGCCACTCGATCCTCTGTTGGAGCATACACACATACAATCGCCCATGCTTGTATACCTACTTTCATCCTCACCCATACAATCCTTGCACCCACTGTTCCATACTCTCTTATATTCTCCTTCCACTTCTTGCTTATCATCAGACATACTCCCTCTCTTGCCCTCTCATTCTCACTGACTCCCGCACATATACCTACACCGTATTCCCATTCTCTCATCCTTTCACCTTTCCATTTAGTTTCAGTCAATCCACATATATCCACTTTTGCATCATCAAGCACCTGGACAATCTCTCTCTTTCACTTCATCATTCACTCCTCTCACATTCCACGTTCCTACTCTCAGAATGTCCTTTGTCCGTTCCTTAGTCGTCAACGTATGGTCCGTCCGGGTCCGAGGCGCTTTATTTGCTTTTTTAGTTAGTTCTTTTTACGGGGAGGGGCACTAACCCTTTTAGTCGCCTCGTACGACAAGCAGGGATACTGGGGGAGTATTCTTGAAACCCCCCTACCCCCAGGGGGGATAAACACATACACAAATACACATACAGTACATACATACATGCACACATACATACATACATACTTACATAAGCTATAAACAAGCACACACAAACCAAACATACATATACATACATACATACAGGCACACACAAAAACACATATCTATAACGGGTACATACATACATACTTAGATTACACAAGCTAAACACACACACACACACACACACACACACACACACACACACACACACGACTAAAGCACTGCAAGAGGAAAAGTTATAATGCATTAAGCTGTAACCTGGAAATATTACCCTATATTTCACCATAAATTATATGTGGCAAGAAATACCTACCAAGTTTGGGATATTCTAAGACATGGTGTGGGGATTCACTCTCTCTCTCTCTCTCTCTCTCTCTCTCTCTCGTTCCTCCATCCCCATTATTCTTTCCTTCTCTCTCATATCCCTTTACTCCCCTACTTCCCCCCCCCTCAATCTTCTCCCCTCCCTTTTCTCCCCTTCCGTTTCCCCTCCCTTTGGCTCTGTCTTCTTCAGTCCTCCTCTCCTCCCCTCTCTTCTCTAAGCCTCCTCTCTACCCATACTCTTCTTCTTCATTTCTCTCTCTCTCTCTCTCTTTCTCCTCCATTGCTGTTCCTCCTCCATTTTCCATCCTCTCTCCTTCTCTCCTTTTCCCCCTGTTTCCTTTCCCTGTCTCTTGTATCCCTCTCCCTCTCCCCATCCCCTCTCTCCTTCAGCCCTTCTCTTTCGCTCTCTCTCCTTAATCACTCCCCCCCCCCTTCCCCTTCCTCTCTCTTCTTCAGTCCTTCTCTCTCTCTCTCTCTCTCTCTCTCTCTCTCTCTCTCTCTCTCTCTCTCTCTCAACCAGGTACTATCTTTAATCTGACCCCCAGCCCATATTTCTTGTCAGCCATTTTTGTCAGTGGATCATAAATGGTTGGGCCAGGAATTCCACCACCCCTAACACTGTCCTCTGACCTGACTCCACTATTTGACCCCGTGACCTGACCTCTGACCTGACCTTATTTTCTGACCCCGTGACTAGGCCTGACTTGGTGACCTGATCCCTTATTTGACCCCTGTTTGACCCCATTATCTGACCTCATGACCTGGCCTGACCCCATTATTTGACCTCATGACCTGGCCTGACCTGTGACCTGGCTCCATTATTGCCCCATTATTTAAACCTGTGACCTAACATGACTTGTGACCTGACCCCATTATTCATAATATAACCCCATTTTTTTATTCTTTGACCTGGCCTTACCCATGACCTGACGACCTGTGACATGTAGCCCTTAGCTGACCCCTTGCCCTGATTCATTATTTAATCCTATGACCTAACTTGACCTTTCACCTTACTCCATTATCTCACCCTATGACCAATCCAATGCGACCTGACAAACTGCTACCTGACCACTTTACTAGACTCTAGAATCTGACCTCCTGGGACCTGACCCGTGACCTGGCTCTATTATTTGACCTCCATGACCTGACTCTCTGTGTCCTGACCCGACAACAACAACAACAGCATAATAATCTATCTCTCGAAGGCCAGACGCCCTAATCCCGTAAGGGGTGGTCACAAACAAATCGCCTTCATGTCGCCCTGTCCCCTGCCATTTCGATGCCCTTCCCCCAACTTACACCATATGAACTATAATAATAATAATAATAATAATAATAATAATAACAATAATAATAATAACAATAATAACAACAATAATAATATTACTGATAATAACAAAAATAATAATAATAATGATAATAAAATAATAAATAATAAAATTAATAATAATAATAATAATAATAATAATAATAATAACAATAATAAAACTTGCTCACCAATTAGACATGGGGTAGGTATAATACATAATATACAATACAGCAGGAAAAACACACAAAACAATACTTACACGTCCGCACACAGGTAGACGCATCAGGCAATCAATCTTACCTGGAATGGAAAACACAGAATCGTTAATACAGGTACAAATATACCCCTTTTACTGTAACTTGGTCTAAAATTGCCGTCTCCCCATCCTGATAATTGAATTTTACAAAGAGATTAACATTGGAAGATGGAACTACTGTAGTCACGAAGAAGTGCTATGGAAAGGATATAAAGCTGTAACATTGTCTTTTTCTGTCCATCAGTTACGAGAAAAAAGCTGCGATGGGACGGAAGTTTGGTTGTCTTTTTCTGCCACTGAGCTACGTGAAATAAGCTGCAAAACAACATAAATCCGGGTCAAGTTAAGGTGAAAGTACTATAGTTACTGTAAAAAAAAAAAAAAACTAGGAAGACCACATTTAGGAGCAAAGTATATAACATTTCCCCTAGACTGTTTTTGCTATAGTTACCCGTTACAGTCTGGAGACACGATCTGTTTTCTCTCGTACATGTGAAACGGGCCGGAGGGCTCGTTCGAAACAAAACTCAAATCCGATGATAACCCATACTTTTCAGGGAAGGTTGTTTTGGTGTCTGTGGTTTCAAGCCCATGTTTTGGATATTCTGCACCTGCTCTTTTACCCATTTTGTGCTAAGATTAATTAAGACCTACATAAGAGATCTCAAGGAGCTGTGTGGAGATGCAAGGCCCAGGTATACTGATAGTAAGTTTCATGCCAACTGGTCCAGAAATAAAGGTCTGCGTCTGTGGCAACGACAGCTGGTATGAATAAATAGAACACCAACATCGCAGTTGTATGGAGATAAAACAAAATATTTACCCTTTGTTAAATGTTTAAATATTAAAAAAAAAGTTACTGCAGGAAGAAGGAAAACGAAACATTTTCCTCTACACACCCACTCACACCCACACCCACACCCACACACACGAAGACATTGCACATTATTTTGTATTCAGGCAGCGATACAAGCAGGAGGCACATCTGTAAACCGGAGTAGGAAATGGAGTAGGAATTGGAGAAGGAATCGAAGTTGTAGCTTGTATAGGAACGGGAGTAGAAGTAGGACATAGAGGAAGGAGTGGAGTAGGGAAAGGAGCAGGAACCAGAGTAGACACTGAAGTAGGAACCAGAGTTAGAGTAAGAAAAGGACTAAGAAGTGGAGTAGGAATTGAAGTTGCAGCTTGCATAGGAACAGGAGTAGAGTTTGGAACTGGAAGAAGTGGAGTAGGAAAGGGAGTAGGAACTGAAATAGGAACCAGAGTAGGAGTACGATGTGGAGTAGGAATTGGAGTAGGGATAGAAGTTGCATCTTCTATAGGAAGAGGAGTAGGAGCAGGACCTGAAAGAAGGAGTGGAGTAGGAAAGGGAGTAGGAGCCGGAGTAGGAACAATAGAAGGAACCGTAGTAGGAGTAAGAAGTAAGTAGAAACCGGAGTAAGAAACCAGAGCAGAAACCGGAGAGTAAGA
>NC_137069.1:5561698-5579198 GCF_032717465.1 Coenobita brevimanus | reverse complement strand
CAGACGGTTTTTAAGTCGGACGATTTTTATAAGGTCACACGATTTTTATTAGACCAGACGATTTTTATTAGACCAGACGATTTTTATTAGGCCAGACGATTTTTATTAGTTACGGAAGCCTGAATGCATTTAAACTCCGAATGAAACGTAAACAAAAACAAAATTAATCTTTGTCACAATAGCTTTATAAATTAGGTTCCTGCTTCTTCTTTTTCTTTTAATGCAAGAAAGAAGGAACCAAAGGCTAAAAGCCCGCAAACCGTTCCTTCCAAGAAAACAAAACAAAAAACAAATGAGAGCCAAACTCCAGAACCGTTCATTTCGAGATGCCTGGACACACTGCGTTTGAGAGACTGGAGATCATTGGAAGTAGGAAATTCAGACAGAGGGAGACAGTTCCAGAGTTGACCTGTTGCATAAAAGAAGGGCTGGGAGTAACGGTTAACTCTTGCATTGGAGAGTTGAACAGAAAAGGGATGACAGTTTGTTGCTAGACGGGTGCTACGCGCCCGCCATAGAGATGGAAGGATGCAAGCAGACAGTGACCATTGAAGTAGCGACAGAAAAGAGATAATGATGCAACAGTGTGGCGAAGAGACAAAGGTTGAAGGAGGCCAGTAAGAGGAGGAGAGTTAATGAGACGAAAAGCTTTTGACTCCACCCTATTAAGAAGAGCTGTATGTGGGGAGCCTCCCCACACATGACAGCTGTACTCCACACAGGGGCGAAAGAAACCCGTGTATAAAGTCAACAAATGTGCAAGGGTAAAGAAGGTACGGAGTCGGCTTTGCACATCTAATATCTTGGAAGCAGAATACGGGCGTAAGAGTACAGCCCGCGTTCTCGTCGGGTAAGGATGCTCCCTAACGCCTTTTCCTAGGCGACTGATTCTAATTATGCTTTCTGTCCTATTCTGCGTAACATAAATCCTTTAAATATCGTCATTTTCTGCACAAACAGCGTTCAAAAAACGTTAAGCAGCCGTATCCAAAAATAAATCGCAAAGGAGGAGGTGTCACGGAGCTTCCTTAACCGACGAGAAAACGTGCCTACATTTCACCCATCGAAAACGTGAATAAATTTGTCTGGAAAAAAAAAAAAAAAATCGAAAAACATGTATATTCTGTTCCATATAAAGTGGCGGAAGAAGTACGCTCAAGTCCTAGTCGAACACAGGTGCCCGTACAAAGGGATAAAAGTGACCTCACCTGACTCTTTCTCCAGCCCTACCCTTCTCCTTCCTCTCCTGAGAGAGAGAGAGAGAGAGAGAGAGAGATTTGAACTGTTTATTGTCTAATATTCAAATATAGCAATCATATTTTATTTTCTGACCTATTATTAATTAATCCTACATCCAATCCAAACATGAATTTGTGTAATTTGAAGGCATTATTACGAGTTCTATCCTGATTGGCAAACCTAAGAAAATCACCAATTCATCGCGAAATGGCGAACCCTTATAAGTATTAAAATATCAGTCATATGATTTGCTGAAAATAGCTTCTATCAAGATAGAGTTTTATATAAAAAAAAATGGTGAAATATTCATTACCCTCTCTCTCTCTCTCTCTCCCTTCTCGTGTGTGTGTGTGTGTGTGTGTGTGTGTGTGTGTGTGTGTGTGTGTGTGTGTGTGTGTGTGTGTGTGTGTGTGTGTGTGTGTGTGATGAATAGGAAAAGGGAATGTTTCTCTCCCTTCCCTCCCTCTCTGTTCTTTCCTCCTTCCCTCCCTCCTCTCTCTCTCTCTCTCTCTCTCTCTCTCTCTCTCTCTCTCTCTCTCTCTCTCTCTCTTGTATAATATGAAACAATGCATGTATATGGCTTATATTTACAGCTCTTGTTTACAATAAGTATACACAAGACACCTCACACAACACTTGTTTATTCATCTTCATCGCTGCTGGACTCGCTCGATATATTGATAACAAAATTTTCTACCATGTGGTTTACAGCAATGTCATTTCTCATAAATTCTTCTTCTACTTTTTTTTTTTTTTTTTTTATGTGCCACACATTTCTGCCAGTTTTCTGCTGTTACATTTTCTATCGCATTTCTCGTCAGCTCTTCGATCACTTGTAATTTTCGAGAAGAATTTGAGTTTCTCTTCCTCACATCATCCTTGACCTGAGCCCAAATCAGCTCTATGGGGTTGAGCTGGCAATGATAGGGAGGAAGCCGCAGCACCTGGTGACCAGGATTATTGGCGATTTCATCAATTTCAAACAATTGCTTGTCTTTATTTGTCTTTTTTTTTTTTTTTTCACTTGGTGTAGCAGCTCAGCCTTAGTGTGCAGAGGGTTATGAGGGAGGTTGTTATCAAGAAGCCACTTTATAATTTCTTGTTTTCGTAAGCTCTGTGTTGGTGCTTTATTTATGATTTTGCAGTGGTATGATACGTTGTCCATTATTATAAGTGACCTGGGCGGGATGTTGAGAAGCATCAACAAGGGCGTTCCAGGAAATCCTGCATGTGACCTCAGGGCAAATGCTCCACCCATCTTGACCTGAGGCCAAACGCACACCTGAACCAGTACGGGTCAGCAGGTGCTCCACTCATGCATTCCCTCCTTCCTCTTCTTTGTTACCATTCATCTCAAGCTATACTCACCCAAGAGTCCCAGCATGTTCCACATATTTTTATAAGAAATGTCGATAGAGAATATACTTTATATGCGCGTACGTGGGAGCATGTGTGTGTGTGTGTGTGTGTGTGTGTGTGTGTGTGTGTGTGTGTGTGTGTGTGTGTGTGTGTGTGTGTGTGTGTGTGTGTGTGTGTGTGTGTCTAAGATGAATGGGAAATTTTGAAACCTGTCTTAGATAGTTTTTAAAATAATAATACAACAATAATGTAAGTTGCTAAAAGTTACACATAAGAATATACTGCAAGAAGAGAGGATAACTGCAGTAGACCTTTTGGTCCATGCTAAGCAGCTCCAACAGGAATAAGACTAATCTATGAGAATAACACACAGAAGAAGGCTCTCCACAGATAATAAAGACACACACACATGCACCTACACCTACACGCGCGCACGCACACACACACACACACACACACACACACACACACACACACACACACACACACGCGCACACACACACACACACACACACACACACACACACACACACACACACTCTCTCTCTCTCTCTCTCTCAGGAGAGTAGGGAGAAGGGAAGGGCTTGAGGAAAGAGGGGAATAATCCTTCAAAGGTCACCTGCGTTCTACGTTTGACCCAGATTTGGGAAGGAAAATACAGGTTTCTCTCCGCCAGTTTATATGGAACAGACTATAGCTACGTCAAAGGCTGAAAGCTATTAAAACGTGGAGTGCTAAGTCCGTAGGCTATATTTGCTTCGAGGAGAACAGGTGGATCTGAAGTCAAAGGCTGCAATTACACACCTGGCCTTTCATTAACTCCACTGTCGAATCAATGAAAAAAAAAAAAAAAGGGGTAAATGAAAAGAAGGGAAAATGAAAAATAAGGAGAACAACAACAAAAGAAGGAACACGAAAGAAAAAATCAACACATTTTCATCATCATTATCATCATCATTATTACTATCATCATCATCATTATTACTATCATCATCATCATTATTACTATCATCATCATCATTATTACTATCATCATCATCATTATTACTATCATCATCATCATTATTACTATCATCATCATCATCACCATCTAATCCTCTTTCTCTACCTAAGGATGATGAAGCAGGGCCGAAAAATTAAATATAAACACACATACACGAGAGAGAGAGAGAGAGAGAGAGAGAGAGAGAGAGAGAGAGAGAGAGAGAGAGAGAGAGAGAGAGAGAATCAATAAACACAAGCCATCATTAAAACTGTATCAATAAACATCCAAAAAAACATCAACAAAAACAAACACAAACAGGATTAAAAAAAAAGCAAGCAATTGACACCAAAGCCCGTATTCACGTTGGCTGAGGAAGCTCCCTAACACCTTTTCCTAAGTAATTATTTTCCCTATTACACCATACTGTCCTATTCTGTGCTATGCCAATCCTTCCAATGTCGCCATACCCTGCATAAATAACAGAACGGGATATTAACCAGCCATATACAATAATAAATCGTGAAGGCAGAGGTGTTTGGGGAAAAAAGGGCACGTAACAGAGACGATAGGAGATAAGCCAACTCAACAATTATATTTTTAGCTTTCGTGTGTGTGTGTGTGTGTGTATGTGTGTGTGTGTTTTAACTGAGCCAGAGGTGTAGATTTACCTGTATATCAGAGGTGTAGATTTACCTGTATATCAGAGGTGTAGATTTACCTGTATATCAGAGGTGTAGATTTACCTGTATATCACAGGTGTACATTTACCTGTATATCAGAGGTGTAGATTTACCTGTATATCACAGGTGTACATTTACCTGTATATCACAGGTGTACATTTACCTGTATATCACAGGTGTAAAAAAGGTGTGAAGTCTGAGCACACACACACACACACACACACACACACACACACACACACACACACAACCCACTGTCTCTAACGCTACCTCTACCACTATCCCTACCACTAACACTATCTCTACTACTACCACTATAACTACCATTACCACTACAACTACCACTACCACTGCCACTGTCTCTGTTACCACAACCACTGTCACAACCACTACCACTACCACTGTCACTCCCACTACCACTGTCACTACCAGTATCATTGCCACTACCACTGTCTCTACCACTACCACTGTTTCTACCACTACCAGTCTCACTGTCTCTACCACTACCATTGTCACTGTCACTGTCACTACCACTACCACTACCATTACCACTGTCACTACCACTACCACTACCGTCACTACCACTACCACTGTCTATACCTCTACCACTACCACTACCACTGTCATTACCACCGTCACTACCACTACCACTGCCACTACTCACTAGAAGCAGCTGCAGTATACCTCCAAATTAACAATGTGTGTGTGTGTGTGTGTGTGTGTGTGTGTGTGTGTGTGTGTGTGTGTGTGTGTGTGTGTGTGTGTGTGTGTATTAATCTCGCTCCTATTAAAATTACCTGAGTTTATCATGCACATCCTGCAGTCCTGATGGACCCAGGTTCGAATCCCGGCTGAGGCAGGGACCAGTTTAAGGATTTGAATTTCATAATTGCAGACTTTCCTGATCTACCAGATAACCCGCCGACATGTCATAAAAGTACCCCCGCTAATACCAATACACCTGACCTGTATGAGACAGCTCTGGCATGTATTCAATATGGACGGTGGGTGTTAGCGCCGAAGTGGTGACATGTAGAGAGGTGTATGGTATGTAGGAGGACTACTGGGCCTCGAGAGCAGGCTGTGAAGCCTATGCCCAGAAGTCGGACACATTAAAAAAAATAAAATAAAAATAAAGTACAGTACAGGTATAACCCCGTACGGTAGATCTCTCTCTCCCCCCCCCCTCTCTCTCTCTCTCTCTCTCTCTCTCTCTCACACACACACACACACACACACTAGCAACGGATCTTAAATTTGGTTCTCTGTTGTTCTGCTTTTGTTCTTGGATGGAACGGTTTGCGGCTCCTGGTTTGTTCTTCCTTGCATCAATAAAATTTGATAAAACACTGACTTCCGTGGCAATAGTTGATTATAATAGTCAGTCAAAAATTAATAAATTGATGAAAATAAAAACTAACTGCATGATTTTCTTTTGCCAACCTAATACCTTCGTCTTCGAAGGTAATTTTATATATATCTTCTTTTTCTTTTCTGATGACGTCTCTAATATTCCAGTTTCTACTTCTTCGTGACTAGCACCATTGTATGTATCAATCCACTTCTTCGTGACCAGTAAAATACCCTAGTATTAATTAACTTCCTCGTGATTAGCAAAATATCCTAGTATTTATTCTCTTCTACGTGACTTTTTTTTTTTTTAATAAATAACAGAACGGAAGAAGGAAAAAAAAATGAGTAAAAAAAAAAATAATCCATACACCAGATTACTGGTGTCCTCTGTTCATAAAATATCTGTAACAATTAGACTTGAACAGTTGTGGGTTGAAATTTGGAGGAAAACAACTCTGGGGAAGCGAGTTCCAGAGAGATGCAGTTCGGGGAATGAAAGAATTCTGATATGCAGAAGTTCCGCAATATGGCTGAGTGACAGTCCAGTCATGAGCGCTACCAGATGCCCGTGTAGCACGAGGGAAGGCATGGAGAGGTGGCACCATGGACGCAACTTCGTCTGAGCATTTGCCAAAAAAATGTCTGTAAAATAATGCAAGGGAGGCAACATTCCTTCTTACTTGCAGGGGAGGTAGTTTATATGTAATGGCAGGGTTGTTAATGATTCTAACAGCTTTGTTCTGAATTTTGTCTAGTTGTCTTAATGCAACCTCTCCACAACCATTCCACAAGGGTGAGCAATATTCAAGCTGAGAGTGCATATGACTCTTGTAAATTATAGCTAACTGCTCATCGGCGAAGAAGTTACGGACTCTGTACAATAATCCAAGTTTCTTTGAGGCGGTTTTAGCAAGTGATCTGATATGAGAGGTCCAGCTGAGGGCACTGTTGAGACACCAAGAATTTCAATACTTTTGGAAATGGGAATATTAGTAGCACTGAAGGTAATGTACGAATCTGGCAATATCTGTCTATTAGTAAACTGTATATATTTAGTTTTACTAGCATTAAAAGGGACAAGGTTGTTTTGTCCCCATTCACTGATTGTAGATAGATCTTGATTTATGGAGATGGCTGTACTGAATTGAGAGGTAGAGATATTAGACTTTGTAAATGGATGTCCGAGTGAATGAACTATGTAGTGTTGAGTCATCTGCATATGAGTGAATGGGATTGTGGGTGACAGATAAGAGATCATTAATATGAACCAGAAATAGGGTTGGCGCCAGAACTGATCCCTGCGGCACGCCGGCGTTAACTGAGTGGAAATTGGAATATACATCATCTACTTTTACTCTTATTTTCCTGTCACTAAGATATGAAAAAATCAAAGGAACAAAAGACGTTAGTCCATAGCAAGGGAGTTTGGACAGCAGGGAACGGTGCCATACTCTGTCGAAAGCTTTAGAGATATCAAGAGCTACTGCATGAGTTTCTCCAAAAAGATCAATTGATTGATGGATGGTATGAGTTAACAGATTGAGTATGTCAATGGTGGATCTTTCGTGGCGAGAACTGTATTGTCTATCACTAATTAAGTTGTTGGATTCAAGATGTTTAACAATGTGCTTATTAATTAAAGTTTCAAATACCTTACCAAGAGAAGATGTGACAGCTATTGGTCTGTAATTGGAGGGGTCAGACGAACTTCCTTTCTTCGGAACTGGGTGGATATTGGCTTCTTTCCATGAATTTGGGAATAAAGAAGTAAGTATGCATAGTCTGAATAATTTAGCTAGGACAGAGGCAAGTTCAGGGGAACACTTTTTCAAAACAATTGGCGGAATTCCATCTGGGCCTGGAGCTTTGTTGGTAGGTAAATTGTCTAGGATGGATTTTACGTATCTTGTCTGTATTTTAAGTGGGGTAATTTCGGGAGAATCAAGTTCCAGTACAGGGACATTCTGGCTGGTATCGTCTATGGTAGAGTTTCTGGCAAAGGAACTGGCAAAGATATCTGCTTTCCCACACGGGTTATTTGTAATGATGCCATCTGAAGATTTTATTGGAGGAATGGAAGATGACTTGTTAAAGTTATTATTGAAAGAATTAAGAGTTGGCCAGAATATTCTATTGTCATTTGGGTTTTTAAGTAATTCTGATGCTTGCTTTTGAAGAAAGTTTGATTTAGATAGATTTAATACAGCTTTTGCATGATTTCTAGCAATTCTAAATTGGGAAAGTGATTCAGCTCTTTTTGATTTTAAGTAAGAGTTATATGCTAATGACTTTTGGGCTGTTGCTCTGGCACAGTTGCCATCAAACCATTTTGGAGAGTTCGATCTTTTAGTGAACCGTTGACTTGGTATGAATATATCCATACCAGCTAGTATTAAGTCGCAAATGTGGGACTGGGTAGAATTGGGAGCACTAGAGAAGAAAGACTGCCATGGAACATCAGCAAGATAATTTCTAAATCCATCCCAGTCTGCCCTGTCAAAGTGCCATCGGGTCATCCTGACAGGTTCAGAACGGGGAGGTGTGGGAGGGTTAACTAATGAGGCTTTGATGAGATTGTGGTCAGAGGATCCAAGTGGTGACAGTACCTCTATCCTGTATTGATCTGGATTATTTTTCAAGAATAAATCCAAAAGATGGGCATTATGGTCAGGATTATCAGGTATTCTGGTTGGTTGCTTTACCAACTGGGTGAGATTAAACGATTCTGCAAACAGCTTGCACTCTAGACCAGCGTCGTCAGTCCTGGCAGAATGCAATAACCATTGAACATTGTGTATGTTAAAATCACCCAAAATGGTAATTTCGGTGCCAAGGGCAAGGTTAAGGTTACTCAACTGAGTGGATATGGAATCAAATACACTGGGTTCCGAAGAAGCATTGGGGGAACGATAAAAAACACAAATATATTTGGTAATGTTTTGACAATTTAATTTATATATTGAGTAATCAAAACTCGATGAAGTGAAGTTTAAAATAGTGTCAACTGCATATTGGGATTTGATATAACAACAGGTGCTGCCCTTGTTACGGAAGTTTGTAAGGAGATGGTAACCGGGAAAACAAAATGGAGATATATCGGTAGAGGGCGAGATTTGTGGTTCTGTGAGGAAAAGGGACAAAAGGGGATATGGACTGAAGGAAAAAATGAACTGAGTTTAAATTTGTGGTAAGGCCGCGGATGTTGGTAAACCATAAGGCCGCACTGTCACTTCTTCGCCAACGAGCATTCCCGGAAATAGCAACAGTCGCTGCCGGCACAGTCGCTTGATGGCGACCGGGAGGACCCTGTGCGACCAGTCCTACCCTGCCAGTGGTGGCAATCCAAGGTATCACCTCATTTGATAGTAAGATTGCAGCGGCCATTACTAAAGACGTGAATAGAAGGTGTGATATGTTATGAGCATGTAGTGTGGTGTAGACAGTTGAAGGCAGAGGTATTATGAGAGCATGCTGGCCTACTCTCTGTGTAAATGAATGCACTGAAAATGTTCAGCAAAGGGAGATGGTCAGGATCAAGTCCTGAGGGCTGTGAAACGGGAGCTCCAGCTCTCCCCTATCACCAGCTTGTCATCAACCTCGGGAGTACTGCCCTGTTCGACTGGTGCTACAGTCTACTCCACGTAGGGTAAACTAAGAGAGAGAGAGAGAGAGAGAGAGACTAGTAAAATATCCTAGCATTAATTCACTTCTTCGTGACTAGTAAAATATCTTAATTTCAATCGACTTCTTCGTGACTAGTATAATATCCTAGCATTAATCCACTTCTTCGTGACTAATAAAATATCCTAGCATTAATCCACTTCCTCGTGATTAGTAAAATATCCTAGCATTAATCCACTTCTTCCTGGCTAGTAAAATATCCTAGCATTTATCCACTTCTTCATGACTAGTAAAATATCGTAGCATCAATCCACTTCTTCGTGACTGGTAAAATATCCTAGCATTAATCCACTTCTTCGTGACTAGCATCATATTCTAGCACTAATCAATTCCCATAACTCAGGATTTAAGGAGAGAAGGGCAATTTTAGGCCAAGTTATAGTGAACGTAGTATATCATTTAAATGATAATGGAATTTGCTCTCACTGTTTGTCTGGCTTGTGCGCTCGGTAGGGTTAAATCTCTCTCTCTCTCTCTCTCTCTCTCTCTCTCTCTCTGTTTACCCTACGTGGTCTGGCATGTTGACAGGGACCATGATTTGTATCCCAACCACCCTTGACAATACACTCTCCCACGCTTGGCCAATGAACCTTATTATTGGACTGACTTTGTTAGACTAATTACTTTATTGACTTTATTTGACACTTTATTTTTACTGACTTTATTTATTATTCCTGGCAACTTAACACAGATATTACTGACAATTATTAACAATGTTTCTGTAATTACTACCAATATTTTTTAACTATCCTCCTCCTCCTCCTCACCATAAACTTAGCGTACCTGTACATAGCGTCGCGTCACGTCATTATATATTCATCAATTTATTAAATGCAAATACAGTAGTATAAGCACAGACTAGGATCTGCACTGATAGCCCTGAGTTAATGGTCACTACTTGTACTTTCGACCTGTGATGGGCTATGGATCACTAAGGGTCCCTGGTAGTTAACTGACCACCATCGGGATTTTTTTAAAATGTACACTCGCTCCAGAAAGTATCGGTGCAGCATATGTGTTAAATATTATGACATACGGAACATAGGAAAATGGAAATTGCGGTTCTTTCCCTCCACACACAGGCATCCCAGACGATAATTGACTGCTGTATCAGACAACTCTTGAGTCCTTCATAATGTGTAGGGAATGGCCGTAAATGTTATAATATATGTAGATATTAACGGGCTGTCACTGCCACAGGGTCGAATCATTCCGGATGGCATCGAACCCACAGTGCACCGATAATTTCTGGAGCGAGTGTACCATGGGTCACTGCTTCAGGAGGTAACTTGTGTACTTGTTCCGCACAGGAAAGTTCCTTGTCACAGTGAAGTGAACGGAGATGGGGCCTGATTGACTGCTGCTTACATTAAAAGTGCCAGGCAAGGCTGCCGCACCACCCCTGTACATCCACACTGTGCACTGTGCAATTTCCACGCTATGTCTTCAGACGCCCCGTTAACTCACCGTACCCGTACATAATGTTATGCCTTACGTATTTATTTATTTATTTATTCATTTTACCTTATTACTTTCTCTTACAGGTAGCTTACAGAGAAAGTATTATAGAATGTAACTTTTCCTTTTCAGTCTTTCCTATGAAATTTCCATGTCAGTTTTTCCATGCCGCATGGTGGTCTTTCCCACTTTCTTCCTGGAGGGTTAGGAGGCGGGGGAGACTTCTTGCTTTACTATCCTTATCCTTCAGCATGTAGAATTAGAGCTTGTAGTCACAGTCTACTCTGTAACAAGCAGCCTCGAAAGGACCATAAGGTCTGTTGCTGTTTGCTTTCCTTTTTATTCCTTTGTATTCCTCCTCCTCCTCCCTCACCACCACCACCACCATCACCACCACCACCACCACCTCCTCCTCCTCCTCTCCTCATCCTCTTCCTCCACCTCCACCTTCAATGCAATACTGTCATTTCCTTCCTTCCACTCACACTCTCCTTACCATCATTACCCTCAAGGACTTCAACTCATTCCTAAATAGATCTCAGCGTCTTAATCACCCCTAACTGCCCCCCTAATTGCACTTAATCCACAAGACTCCTTCCTTTAATTGATTCGTCATTGATCTCAACAGTTCGATGACGTATTTACAGTAGTTTCTTAATTATAGGCAGAGTTTTGCTGCGACTGTTATTATTATTATTCTCTCTCCTTCCCCCTGCTCTTCTTCTTCTTGCTTCTTCTCCTCCTCCTCCCCTTCTTCCTCCTCCTCCTCCTCCTCCTCCAAAACGCAGCTCTCAATTAAATGCCCTATTCTCATCACCTCTCCCCCACTCAAGTCCTCCTCCTCCAGCTTCTCCTTCACTTTCACCTCCCCTCCACTCAAACTCTCTTTACCAATTTACAAAGTTTTCATTTCGTTAGTGAGGCGGAGAGGGGGAGGGGAAGACCAAGGATGAGATGGAGGGGTGTGTTGAGGTATATGAGAGAGAGGGGTTTAACTCGGGGGGAGGGCAGCGAAATGACAGGGGACAGGGCAACATGGAGGCGACTTGTTTGTGAACACCCCTTACGGGATTAAGGCGTCTGGCTAGAGATATAGACAGACAGGCAGATAGATTGACAGACAGATATACAGACAGATAGATAGATATAGACAGACAGTTTCATTCGTTCCTAACCTCAATCCTTCCTATTTCACCTTCATTCCAATAGTCAGTCCACGAATCTCTTAAGCGGATCATAATTAAGAAGCGACCCTGTTCCAAACGCATGATTTCTGGCGACTTATTTTCACAGAGAGGGGTTTCCTTCTCGTCCGTTTAATGTCTTTTTATATTTCGTTCCTGAGACCTACACGCAATTTTAGCTTACTTGTGTGTGTGTGTGTGTGTGTGTGTGTGTGTGTGTGTGTGTGAGAAAGAGAGAGAGAGAAAATGTTATTGGATGAAAGGGGATACTCGTCCATAATTTAATATCATTTCCATCATTATTTTTTATCATTTTTATTATTTTTTATCCTCTTTCACCATTTTTCTAATTTTTCATCATTTTTCTTTTTTTCTTATTCATTTTATATATTTCATCATTTGTTCTTAATTTCCATTATTTTTTCAAATTTTTCATAATTTTTTCTTATTCCCTCATTTTTCTTATTTTTCATTTTCTAATTTCCCTTTTTTCTTATATTTTCATCCTTTTCCTTATTTCATAATTTTCCTTATTTTTCATTATTTTTTTCATATTTTCTAATATTTCATCATTTTTCTTATTCTTTCATTTTTCTTTCCATTTTTCTTAGTTTTCATTTTTCCTTTTATTTTCATTTTTTTCTTTCATCGTTTAATTTGTCATTATTTTTCTTATTTTTCCATAATCTTATTTTTATTGTTCATTATTCATAATTATTCTCATTTTTTCATTTCACTCATTTCATTTCTTCACCACTTGTCATAAATTTCCTTTTTCGTATTTTTCATTTATCTTATTTTTCATAAACTTTCTTTTTTGTCATTTTATCTTTCATTTCTTCCTTTTCATTTTTGTTTTTCATTTTTTCTTTTCATTTTCGTTTTTCGTTTTTTTCTTTTCATATGTTTTTCATTTTTCTTATTTTTGATCATTTTTATTTTTTCATCATTTTCCTTAAATTCAAATCCTCTCTACTGACTTACGCTCAAGGGTTTAATTCGGTCTTAATTAAATCCCACAGTTCTAATCACCCCTAATGCCTTTCTCATTGCGACTCATCCCCAAAGCTCCTCCAGCGAGTGTGTGTGTGTGTGTGTGTGTGTGTGTGTGTGTGTGTGTGTGTGTGTAACTGAGGTACTTAACATCGCTTCCATACCGTTTTATTTCCGATTCAGCTTCGTTAAACCTCTTCCTTACCGGTTTATTTCTGAATATGCTTCGTTAAACCTCTTCCTTACCGGTTTATTTCTGAATATGCTTCGTTACGCCTCTTCCTTACCGGTTTATTTCTGAATCTGCTCCGTTACACCTCTTCCCAACCAGTATATATATTTTTTTTTCTGCTCCGTTGCCATATTCTTGCGTGTTACTCATGCAACCTATGTCGACATAAAAAAGATAGAAAATGCAAAAAAGAGGATGTTAATGGGTAGTTCTGAAAATAAATCGTTAAGGAACAGGTGCTACGGAGAATACGGACCCTGGTCACCTTTCTTCTTTTCCAGTCTTTCCAATTGCTTCCTTCTTTCCTAATTAAATCTCACCGATCTAATCACTCCACTTCAACCCCCAGGATTTAAATAATCTCTAAATCCCGCTTCTCAGTACAACTAATCCTCAATCCTCAAGGTACTCCTCCAACAAGCGTGGTCACCTCTTCCTTTCCAATCCTCCCAATAGTTTCATTCGTTCCTAATTAAATCCCACTGTACTAATTCCTAAAGCATTTTACCCATCTCTAAATCCCTCTCCTCAGAGCAACCATTCCTCAGTCCTCAAGGTCATCCTCCAACAAGAGTGAGTGAATATACTTCAACATTCTAATTTCTCTTATTCCTTCAACCACCCAATCCTCAAGGTCCTCCTCCAACCACCCAATCCTCAAGGTCCTCCTCCAACTACCCAATCCTCAAGGTCCTCCTCCAACCACCCAATCCTCAAGGTCCTCCTCCAACCACCCAATCCTCAAGGTCCTCCTCCAACCACCCAATCCTCAAGTTCCTCCTCCAACCACCCAATCCTCAAGGTCGTCCTCCAACCACCCAATCCTCAAGGTCGTCCTCCAACCACCCAATCCCCAAGGTCGTCCTCCAACCACCCAATGCTCAAGGTCCTCCTCTAACCACCCAATCCTCAAGGTCGTCCTCCAACCACCCAATCCTCAAGCTCCTCCTCCAACCACCCAATCCTCAAGGTCGTCCTCCAACCACCCAGTCCTCAAGGTCGTCCTCCAACCACCCAGTCCTCAAGGTCGTCCTCCAACAAGGGTGTGTGAATTAACCGGGATATTCTGGTCCCCAACACACCTCCTCCTCATGACGTACCAGGCGTGAGAATAGCGTGGTTAATTGAAGATGCTGATGCCGTAGAGCCCACAATGATACCGAGTGGCACAGATACGTAGCCCCCTTCTCCTTGGCCACTTATTGATGCAGTGAGCGTCTGGTGGTGGTTGTGGTGTGATTGTGGTTGTCTTGTGGTAGTTGTGGTGGTGTGGTTGTGGTTGTTTTGTGGTGGTGCGGCTGTGGCGGTGTGGATTTTTTTTTTTTTTTTTTTTGTGGGTGGTGTGGCTGTTTTGTAGTGGTTGTGGTGGTGTGGCTGTTTTGTAGTGGTTGTGGTGGTGTGGCTGTTTTGTAGTGGTTGTGGTGGTGTGGCTGTGGATGATTTGTGGTGATATGGTTGTTTTGTGGTGGTTGTGGTATGTGGTTGTTTTGTGGTGGTTGTGGTATGTGGTTGTTTTGTGGTGGTTGTGGTATGTGGTTGTTTTGTGGTGGTTGTGGTGATGTGGTTGTTTTGTGGTGGTTGTGGTGATGTGGTTGTTTTGTGGTGGTTGTGGTGATGTGGTTGTTTTGTTGTGGTTGTGGTGATGTGGTTGTTTTGTGGTGGTTGTGGTGATGTGCCTGTTTTGTGGTGGTTGTTTTGTGGTGGTTGTGGTGATGTGGTTGTTTTGTGGTGATGTGGCTGTCTTGTGGTGGTTGTGGTGATGTGGTTGTTTTGTGGTGGTTGTGGTGATGTGGTTGTTTTGTGGTGGTTGTGACTGTTGTGGTTGTTTTGTGGTGGTTGTGGTAATGTGTTTTTTTGTGGTAGCTGTGACTGTTGTGGTTATAAGTGAGTCTAGCTAAGTTAGACAAGGTTAGGTTGGACTGATGAGGTGAGGTGAGATTTACTTAGGCCAGGTTAGGTTAGGTTAGGTTAGGTTAGGATAGGATAGGACAGCATAGGTTAGGTTAGGATAGGTGAGCATAGGTTAGGTTAGGATAGGTGAGGTGACGTTTGCTTAGATTAGGCACGTTAGGGTAGGGTAGGGTAGGGTAGGGAAGGGAAGGGAAGGGAAGGGAAGGGGAGGGAGGGAGGGAGGGAGGGAGGGAGGGGAGGGAAGGGATGGGTAGGGAATAGAAGGGATGGGAAGGGAAGGGTAGGGTAGGGTTGGGTAGGGAAGGGAAGGGAAGGGAGGGGAGGGGAGGGAGGAGGGAGGGGAGGGGAGGGGAGGGGAGGGAGGGAGGGAGGGGAGGGAGGGGAGGGAAGGAAAGGGGAGGGGAGGGGAGGGTAGGGTGGGGTAGGGAAGGGAAGGGTAGGGAAGGGAAGGCTAGGGAAGGGAAGGGAAGGCTAGGGAAGGGAAGGGAAAGGTAGGGAAAGGAAGGGAAGGCTAGGGAAGGGTAGGGTAGGGTAGGGTAGGGTAGGGTAGGGTAGGGTAGGGTAGGGTAGGGTAGGGTAGGGTAGGGGAGGGGAGGGGAGGGGAGGGGAGGCTGGAATGTTCTGCGTGGATGTAGTGATGGTGGCAGTGGGTGGTGATAAGGGGGCTGGTAATTGTGATGGTGATAGTCAGGGTACATGTAGTGATGATGGTGAGAGTGGTAGCAAAAGTTGTGGTGATGAGTAGGTCGGTGATAATGATGACAGTGATAAACAGGATACATGTAGTGGTGGTAATAGTCATGGTTTTAGTCGCGGTAATAGCAGCAGTGATAGTGGCGACGGTGTTAGTAATTGAGGATGCAGACGGTGGAGAATGAAACAAGATAGGACAGATCGTTTGCCTCCCCAGCCCAACTCATTGCTATTGTCAGCGTCATTTGCTACACGTAGGAGTGACTCGAGTGTGTGGTGGTAGTGGTGGAGGCGTGGTTCGCAGTGGTTGTAGTTGTGGTGATGGTGGTGGTTGGTAGTGGTGGTGGTGATGGTGGTGTGGTTGTGAGTTGTGGTTGTGATTGTAGGTGTGGTATTAGTACTGTGGCAGTTAGGTTAGGTCTGAATGGCGGTTGTGTGGATGCAACATGCTGAATGAATGTGGTGGTGGTGGTGGTGGTGGTGGAGGTGGTGGTGGTGATAATGGTGATGATGCAGCAGAAATACGGTAGCTATTCAAGTGATGATGATGAGGAGGAAGAGGATAATGGTGGTGGTGGTCTGGAGGAGTGGGGCAGTGATGATGATGATGACGATGATGATGATGATAATCGTTCTGCTTGCTCCTTTTTGATGATACCTTTCCTGATGATAATAATAATAATGACGACGACAATGGTGTGTGTGTGTGTGTGTGTGTGTGTGTGTGTGTGTGTGTGTTGAAGGGGTCACCACATAACAGCCTTTGGTTCCTTCTTCCTTTCATTAAAAAAAATAGTTAAAGGATTTTCGTCTCATCAACTTTTCACAAACTTCCTCAGTCTCTCTCTTCTCGCTGCGTGACCCTTCCATAATCACTGCTACTACACTACACACTCTACCTCCGAAATCTGCGCCTGTATAACTCTCATAAAGGCAGGCACGCAGCACCCGTCTGTCCACACACTCACCAAATTTCTAACTCTTTGATGAAAAAAAGCTAGTTGGTAATATCAGTCATTCATGTATACTTAATGGACAAGTCTGCAAAGTCTATCTGGGTCTATCTATCAATCTATCAATGGCCTATTAATCTATCTATCAATCTATCAATGGCCTATTAATCTATCCATCTATCAATGGCCTATCTTAATCAATCTATCTATCAATGGTCTATTTATTAATCTATCTATCTATCTATCAATGGTCTATCTGATAATGTCTGTATCAACGGTCTATCTATTAATCTATCTATCAATGGACTATCAATCTCAACGGTTTATCTATTAATCGATCAATGGTCTATTATTAATCTATCTATCAATGGTCTATCTATTAATCTATCTATCAATGGTCTATCTATTAATCTATCTATCAATGGTCTATCTATTAATCTATCAATGGTCTATCTATTAATCTATCTATCAATGGACTATTTATCTATCAACGGTCTATCTATTAATCTAACAATGGTCTATCTATTAATCAATCTATCTATCAATAGCCTATTTATTAATCTATCAATGTATCAATGGTCTGTCTATTAATCTATCTATGGTCTGTCTATTAATCTATCTATCAATGGTCTGTATTGATCTATCTATCAATGGTCTGTCTATTAATCTATCAATAGTCTATCTATTAATCTATTTATCTATCAATGATCTAACTATTAATGTATCTATCAATACTGTATGGTAGTAGATACTGAAAAAAATATACTTGATTTTCACCT